>NC_079890.1:10806372-10885794 GCF_024868665.1 Triplophysa rosa | reverse complement strand
GCAAAAGACACCCAAAGCTTCTTGCATGAATGACTGGCGCCCTGTCGCTCTGACTCCCATCATCAGTAAGTGCTTTGAGAAGCTTATCAGAGATCACATCTGCTCTGTATTACCAGCATCACTCGACCCACTGCAGTTCGCCTACCGCAATAACCTCTCTACTGACGATGCAATTGCCTTCACCCTGCACACTGCTCTTTTCCCATCTCGACAAGAGGAACGCATATGTGAGAATTCTGTTTGTTGACTACAGTTCAGCGTTTAATACCATAGTGCCCTCTAAGCTTGTAGTGAAACTCCGGGCTCTAGGTCTGAACAATTTTCTGTGCAGCTGGATCCTGGACTACCTGAGAGGCAGATGGCAGGTGGTCAGAGTAGGCAGCAAGATCTCCGCCCCGCTGACCCTCAATACTGGAGCCCCTCAGGGCTGTGTTCTCAGCCCTCTCCTGTACTCCCTGTACACGCATGACTGTGTAGCCACGCACAGCTCCAACGTCATCGTCAAATTTGCGGATGACACAATGGTGGTAGGTCTGATCACCAATGACGATGAATCAGCCTACAGAGAAGAGGTGCACACCCTGACTAACTGGTGTCACAACAACAACCTCTCTCTGAACATCAGTAAGACCAAGGAGCTGGTGGTGGATTTCAGGAGGCGGACCAGTGAGCACCCCCCGTCACCATCGATGGGACTCCAGTGGAGCTGGTCAGCAGCTTCAAGTTCCTCGGCGTAAACATCACAGAGGACCTCACCTGGACTACCCACACACAGTCAGTAGTGAGGAAGGCCCACCAGCATCTCTTCTTACTCAGGCGACTGAAGAAATTCGGTCTGAGCTCAAAAATCCTCAGACAGTTCTACAGTTGCACTGTGGAGAGCATCCTGACTGGCTGCATCACCGCCTGGTATGGGAACTGCACCGCTCTCAACCGGAAAGCCCTGCAGAGAATAATTCGGACGGCCCAGCACATCGTTGGAGGTGAGCTTCCCTCCCTCCAGGACATCTACACCCAAGCGAAGTGTGAGGAAAGCACGGAAGATCATCAGAGACTCCCACCACCCGAGCCATGAACTCTTCTCACTGTTACCATCAGGCAGACGGTATCGCAGCATCAGGACCCGAACCAGCAGGACGCGAGACAGCTTCTTCTCGCAGACCATCAGACTGCTGAACTCCAGACAGCAAACGATGCTCACCCACCTACCCCTCACACTGGATTCTATCTACACACCAGCACACTGACTCTGACAGCACTGTAGCATGTCTGCACTGCATAGCTTCAAACACATGCAGCTCCATCTTCTCTTCTGCACTAACAACACAGCAAACACTAACAGTATACATCACTGGAAGTTATATATAAAACTATACATACACCCATAAGTCTCTTGACAATACAGTGTACTATGTGTATAGTATGGAAATGCGTGTACTGTATATTGTGTACAATTGTCTATTATTTATTGTATATTGTGTAAATGTATGTATTGTCGTGGCGAAAAGTCGGTCAGCCAATGTTGAAAGAATTCACGACGACCAGAGAGCCAGGTTTCCAGAAGTTTCAATCTTTATTTGCTCGAGCAAGCAAAGTGAGACATACAGAGTTCATCTGTAGATGCCCAATGATGTCCAATGAATACATGTCTGACTCCATCTTTTATACATTGTTCTCAAGTTGTTATCACAGTTCAAACCAATCATGTTTTACCTGACATCATCTTCTACCAACCAGGTTTTACATGACATCACTTATTTTTATTAGTCCATCCCCTTATCACTCGCTACAGTTACATTTCACGTTACAGTTATATTTCCGGCCTACCATATTAGGATTTAATCGTAGGGAGCGCCTCTCAATCAACACATACGTATATCATGTGCTCTTTATCTTGACACCTTTCCGGGGGCTTTTCGGACGATACATGATTTAACATTGGTTTTAAAAAAATGAACTCATGCTTTAGTGATAATGAGCACCCCAGCGTCCTTGGCTGTATGCGATAAGTTAAACTCCTCTTCAAAAAGTGTGGTTTTATTAAAAATGAGCTCATTGTTTAGTGTAAGAATAAGCAACCCAGCGTTTTTAATTAAACTTCTCTACAAAAGTGTGTGTGGTGTACGTGCAGTTCCTGTCTTAGTATGATAAGATATTTGGTGTGTACGCAGGTGTTCAAGTGCTCAAACTCATACAAGACTCCCGTAGCCCTTGTTAAGATCAGAGAAGTACATGAACTCTAAAACTACCTTTAAATGTATTCTTTAAATAAGAAAGCTATTTTATATAAGAAAACTCAGTAATATATTTAGAATATAAGAAAAGTCAATAATATGTCTAGAAAAACCACCATAGTATATTGTGTAAAGTGTGTATATTGTTGTTTATGTATATTGTACATTTTCCATATCTTGCATGCTTGTACTGCCATGGCCAAGAGTCTTGTACCTAAGAATTTCACCATCAGTACACTTGTGTACAAAGAGATTTGATTGATTTGATTTGAGGTCAACATTGTGTCTGTGCTTTCCCCATATGAGTTTGCACTGAAGACATGGAGCAGTTCAGCTGAACAAATCAGCCCCATCTCAAGTTTGTCTTTAGACAGCTCTTGGCTTGGAGACAGCTGTCACATTTCGATGTCGCATCAAGTAGTATGGCAAGCACCGGGGGGGAGGTCACTAAACAAAACAAAGTGGGCATCCACAAGAGGGTCTTACCCAGGGCACCCTTGATCCCTGTGCCCTACCCCCTAGTCCTTGACACTGACTCATTTGTTTAAAGAAGAAGTAGAGAGTTTACAGCACTTTTCCTGTTGTCCTGGAGCAAGGGTCACTCAAACCCTCATTAGTCATGACTATCCTCTTCATTAGTCCTTTACCCCAGTCCTTTAAAGAACATATGCACGTTTTAATGAGGCATCTTTATATTTTTATTAAAGCAGCATTCAGCACAAAGCAGAAATATACACTATTGTTCAAAAGTCTAGGGTCACTTTCCTGAAATGTTTCTTATCATCTTAAAAAAAATGTGATCTTAAGGTGTATCCTTCAATGTTTTAAAGACAAAAGTATAATTGGACCATCATATTTTCTTATTACAAATATAAACATTTATTTTCTTTAAAATGCTGACTGAAATGATGACTTGGACTGAATAATATTTAAGAAAAAGAAGTCCAAAGTTTTGATGAGTTTACTGTTATTCCAAAATGAAAATAATAAAGAATGAGTAAGTGACCTTAAATGTTTGCGTTTTATACTTTGATTTCATTTATTCTTACCTTTTACAGAGAATCTATTGTCGTCATGTTTCAAGCCATGAGACATTTTATTAAATAATTTTAAATATTGTCATTTTGTTCTGTACAGTTTCTTACAACCAAACTGTTTTCCTCATGCTAATACAAGGCAGGCCACAATATTTCTAACCTAACAATATCGCAATGCCCATCAGCAAGAATGAATTATGTCTCTTGAAACTCATGGGTCATACTATAAAACTGTGCTGATTCAAATTGATTAAATCAAGCAAAACCTTGGGACGTTAGACCCACTCACACCCCCCACCCCAAATCCCTGCCGTATGATGGCGGCTGATGAAGAGCAAGAGACAATCAGCCGTGATCTTGACATGTTGTTTCTCTTGCCTTCATAGACATTTATACGTTTGCCCTCAGAGCTTCATAAAATAGATGCTTTTAAACAGCAGCCCTAAAATTTATAACATTTATATTATAAACCTTTTTTTGGTGTTGTAAATTAGAGATTTCCTAGCTAGAAGTAGGGCTGCACAATCGTTTGCAGAATAAAAGTTTTTGTTTACATAATATATCTGGGTGTACTGTGTATAATAATTATGTATATATAAATACACACACATGCATGTATATATTTAAGAAAAAATTACATGTGTATAGACATATTTATATATAATTTATATTATCTATAAATATAATATTAAACATATATTTTTTTCTTTAAATAATACTTCGCAACTAATCATTGTGCAGCCCCAGCTAGAAGGTCCAAACTGCTTGTAAGACATACAAGTCATCTGAAATGATAAAATGTCTTTAGAAATAAAGTAAAAAAAGTAAAAAAAGTCACAAACATGCTTTTGAATATTGTGAGGAGTATCTGTTAGAATCAGCCCCTAAAGGAATAGTTTACTGAAAAAATCAAAGAGTCGGGTTAAAACTTAAACATGTAGAAATAAGAGAAATACAATCAATATGGAAACAGTGCGGGCCTACGAATCTCACATCAAATGTAATTGGTTCTGAGACATGTGAGACAATTTTTTGAGTGTACAATAGCTAATCAGGAAGTGATGCAGCTAATGTTTGATTAGCTTTGTTCCTGGGAATTTGCAGTAAGACTAGCCACATCAAAATTCAATAATCAGTATGATTTCCTCAGAGAAGAGAGCACAATTTTGATATGTAGGGTCAAGTTTACCTGCCCAACATTTGCTGAACATATATCGCATTATAATGTATCTAGGCTGAGCTTGCCATTTCTTCCTAGACCTCAATTTGCTGTAGTTAGTTATGTGTTAGCTTATCTTGCGCATGTCCCCTCTAACTTGTAACGTCGGATATCCAACATCTTGCTATAATGGGATCAGAGGTTACATGGCAGGCAGAAATTATTACAAACGGATGAGTTCAAACTGACTGAAAGACATTTGATTAGAACCCCTCATAACCACTGTGGTCCTAATGACGTACATCAGGGACTAGTTCTAGGAAAACTGAGCTCAGCCAGCACAGGAACAAAAGGAAGTGTATCATCTAGATTCCCTGCAAACCTTCTTAAGCAATAAACTAGAGACTGACAGATGTGGTCGCAGCTCAAGTGAAAGCTAATACAGCGTAAATTTCTGGTCTTTTCCTGCCAAAATCCCACCCCGCTTTCAGAAAAGAAGCTGCTTAGTATAATTCGGGCTGGTCCTGCTGCTGGATCAACTGACATGTTTGGTCCTCAATGTACTGAAGTGATGCAGTAAGCTACAGTGAATGCGATTTCACAAAGTAGGACATGTTCTTGGATAAAGATCAGTGTTGGTCCTAAATCAACCTTTTTATCAACCAATCAGATAGTGGGACGAGATTTATATTCAGTGAGGGAAATAATTATTTGATCCCCTGCTGATTTTGTAAGTTTGCCTGCTTACAAAGAAATGAAGGGTCTAAAATTTTTATGTTAGGTTTATTTTAACTGATAGAGACAGAATATAAAAAAATGGTGGAGAAACCCCTGTTGGCAAGCACAGAGGTAAGACATTTCTGATAGTTGGTCACAGGTTTGCACATGTGTCAGCATACATTTTGCTCCACTCCTCTGTAAATCTTTAAGGATTCTTGGCTGTCACTCAGCAAATTGGAGTTTTAGCCTCCTTCACAGATTTTCTTTAGGACTTGGGTCTAGAGACTGGCTAGGACATTTAATTTGCTTCTCCTTAAGCCACTCTTTGGTTGTCTTGGCAATATGTTTTGGGTCTTTGTCATGTTAAAGGCACATCCACTACCCATCTTCAGTGATCTAGTTAAGGGGAGGAGGTTCTCGTCCAAGATTTTACAGTACATGGGCCTGTCCCTCAGCCCCTCAATGCGGTGAAGTCATCCTGTACCCGTAGCAGAGATAAAAAGCCCTAAAGCATAAAGTTTCCAACACTGTGCTTCTCTGTAGGGATGGTGTTCATTGTGTCATAGTCAGCATTTCTCTCCCTCCAAAAACAGGAGTCAATTTTGGTCTCACAGCACTTTCTCCAAAGCCTTTTCTGAATCATTTTGATGTTCATTGTCAAACTTCAGACGAGCCAGGTGAGCCTTCTTGGGCACGAGGACCTTGCGGGTGCTTCAGGATTTCAATCTGTTGTGGCATAGCGTGTTACCAATGGTTTGCTTGCTAACTGTGGTCCCCAAGCGTGGATTAACGCACAGGCTTGCCTAGGCTGCAGCCTAGGGGCCCCACCTGTTTAGGGGCCTCTGATTGGATTATTTATTTTGAATTTACTTCAACGCGAATTAGGGCTGTCGGGATAAACCGACGATAAATATCACGTGATTTATGCACAGCTTTTGAGTGAAGTACGGGAAAATGCTTCTGCATCCGAAATCCAGAGGGCGCTCTGGTGCGGAAACTCCAAATACGCACTGCAGAAGAAGACCGTAACACGTTCAAGAATCTAGGAAATGCCTATGGACATCATTTTATCACTTTTACTCAAGCCTCATCAGGTATTTTTATGATAATAAAGTATATTTATAATAATCATGTTTGACGGTGTTACTTTTTCAAATGCACATTATAAGCGACTCAAACTCGCACTGCTTTTAGATCGAGCAGCATTTCCTACTGATCCCAGAGCCGCGCTTCACGGACAAGCTACGCGTTAAAAAAAATATCGACACATTGCATATCGCAGCCAGCTTGATTTCAATAGGATTTAGTGCTATTGCGATAAATTATCGTCCAGCCCTAGCGCGAATAAAAAATATACCCTCATTGGCCCATAAGAAATATAACAAAAAATAAGACGCTGATTGGATAGATTTTACATTTGGGTCACATCTGTCGAATCAGCTGCTGGTGAAATCATGTCAATCATTTTCATTTACGTCACTGCTATTGCTAGACGGCATAGCGGCAAAATGTCTGAAAGATCATTACAATACAATACAATACACTCTACAATAGTGGAGCATAAAAATGGAAAATACAAAGGTTAAAAGAACAACGTGACTAAGTTAGCAGCAGGAGGACTGCCAGCTGGCATTGGCTAACATAGGACTGCAGCGGGATCCTTAGCTGTTGCAGCAGTTAGCTCATTATGTCATCGGGAATATTTCAGGGAGTTATTCCACAGTGACACGCATATTATACAGGTTGGTTTCATACACAGTTTATGTAATGCACAGTGGTTTATGTCTCAGTAAAGATCCACCGAGGCATTTTTAGGGGCCGTTTATATTTCGCGTATACTTGTATAAAACTGGAGCTTGCGCTCTCGTGGTGTTTGCCGTTGCAAAGTAACCCAGAATGTAGAGGAAACACTGTAGTATTTGATGTGTGTATCCGAGTGCGTCAGTGCGATTGTTCTGACGCCCCTCGCAGCGTTGATTTGTGTCTCAGCTTGATTCTATCGAACCCTGGTGCGTTTGCATTCATCTTACGTGATCACGAATATACATGACACGTGGTAGTAAACAGAACACGGGTCAATTTATTGTGTTTTTTAATGACTTAATGCTATTACGCATTTGGACATTTTCACTTAGGGGTGTACTCGTTTTTGTTGCCGGCGGTTTAGACATTAATGACTGTGTGCCGAGTTATTTTGAGGGGACAGCAAATTTACACTGTTATACAAGCTGTACACTCACTACTTTACATTGTAGCAAAGTGTCATTTCTTCAGTGTTGTCACATGAAAATATGTAATAAAATATTTACAAAAATGTGAGGGGTGTACTCACTTCTGTGAGATACTGTATAAATAAAAAAGTTTGTTTAAAACTGATGTCTTTGTCATTTGCAAAAAGCAACAATATATGCTACAGAATAATAACCCAAAAACAGAGATTATGTAGGCATATTTGGCACCAAAACTGGGAAAACAAATCCGGGAAACGGATGTTTTTTTTTCAGGATCTCTTTAAAAAAGGGCTTATATCTCCTGGAAATCATGTAGAATTCAACCAATCAGATGACAACTTAAAAACTCCTGAAGTGTTTCCAATTTTGTCTGTTTTATGCATCAGATGTTCAGCCATCGGTCCTTGGGCATGCCATTTGAGGCCAAGTCTGTACTGGCACCAACAAATTACATCAATCACAGTGCACCCCCTGTGCCAGTTTACATGCAGGTTAAACAATTTAAGCTCTAAACCCATTTGCTCCTGACCTTTCAATGTTCAGCCAATGAGTGCTGGTAAATTCACATGACATATCATTACTCTAAGTACATGATACTGGCCAAGAAATGAAAAGATGGCAGAGAGAAGCATCTTGTGTGTATCCCGATAGATTGGGTTGCAGTAATATATTTTTTTTTGCTGCAGTGTGTCAAAGCAGGACTGATATCTGTTAAGCATGAATATAATTTGTTAGTTCTTATATACATATACACTATGTTTCCATATCCTTCTTCCCTAACAACCCCCAAAAATCGCCCTTCTGCAATGCTTTTCATACAATGCTTTTCATATCAAATTCAAAGTGGTACATGATGCTTGCGTGGAGCATTGCGTCTAGAAACCTTGGCGCTAGTCATATGACTTTTCCGAATAAGTGAAGTCACACATGTGACGTTATAAAGGTTTTCCTTTTTTCTTTCTCAGGACACTGCACTGGATCCAGGAGAAGATGTTGCTCTTCTGTCTGTTAGCTTTGAAGATGCTGAAGCTACACAGGTGTTCCCAAAGCTCTACCTGTCTCCTGGCATTGAGCAGTGAGTATTCATATTATTATTCCCTACTCTGAATTGTGCAACACGCTGAATTCTGATGTTAAAGACAGTGGTGGCTGGTGAAACACTTTTTTGTGGGGACGGCAGGCACAACAACCTTAAAATTACATCAGTAATGTGGGACTGACTGTAATTGTTAAATAGCCATTTGGCAGGGGATATAACCATTTATCATCGCCTCTTATTTAAAAATGAAGCATTCAACCATTAAAACGTGCTTAAAGCATTAATAAGATAATTTTATGTGGATTAATTACAGTAAAAAAGTGCCAGCCCTCATGACAAAAATGCTGTAGTATACTACATTACCTACTTTAGTAAACTGTAGTAAAATTCCTAGATGTTATAGTGTTTTTGAACCCTACCATAGTAAATATTTGAGTAATTACTATAATATACTTGTCACAGTCATCAGCACAGGGCTGGCCAGCATCAGTGTGGAACATGCAGGCTTCCACGACTGACCTGATTCCATGACCCGCAGAGCCTGAGATCTACTACTGTTTACTAAAGTATACTTCACTCAAATATACTACAGCATTTTTCATGTGGGTAAACTTTGACATAGTAAACAGTGAAAACAATAAAACGCGTTACTTACACAACACGCAGCATATGATGTGGACATCATCATCATGATTATAATGGTTTCATCCATTGCCTTTCATGGGGTTGTAGGGGATTCAATGAGGAACAGTATTATTTAAACTCTATTCTTCACCTAATTTGTAAGAATTATCATTGGCTTTGATCACAATTATAAGTAATATATTCTCCACCACCCTTTGTAAGGGAAACAAATATCAGCCCAAATTGGGATTATGATTATGATCAATTATACTTATCTGGATCAAATTCATGATTTGGGGAAATCACTTAGCATTACGAGCAGGTAGCAAGAATCTGCATGTTTAGGGACTCCAGATTATGAGCATTAACTACAAACAACGTCACATGTGAAATAAAACAGGAATTTATTACCTAGACTAGACACATACTAATCTAACATACAGTTTAGCATTGGAAGAAGGTTGAAGTTGAAGCAGAGAGAAGAACAGAGCATGGATTTATGGCAGTATTTGATATTCAGAAGATCAATAGCCTGAACAAAACATCAGTTTCCTACTTGTAAAGCACCTTTGTTAAAAGGATTAATGATGCTCTATGCATCCATTAATAAGACTAAGTATGATACTTGCATGTCTTGCCCATCAAAATAAAGAAAGTGTCCTGATGCAGTTTGTTGAGGCTCCAGTGGATCTTGGCTGGAAGTGATTAGAGAGAACCAGTTTTATGCAGAGGATCTGTATCTGGAAAGACGAGGCCGCAGCCTGGCACAAACTTAGGGGTCAAAGGTGAAGTCTTCTTCTAGTCCATCCTTTAGAGATAGTTCTACCCTTGTAGATGTGGCACGGACAGTACCCGGACAAAAAGAAAAGCAAAATGCAAGAAGAGAGAGGAGAGAGGAGAGAAAGAACGAACCCATCGAACCTGTCGAATACTTCGAACACCTCGAACACTAAGAGACTCTTCTTGTGGTCTCCTTTAAACTGTATGGATGTCACATCCTACAGACGTGACTGACCCAATTAGGAGATGGCACCTTTGGAGGGAAAGTTAATTGTCTTTGTCTTCCACATGGGGTTTTGCATGTAGAAGCTGATTGGATGTTCGCTAAGAAAACTTCTAAGAGTTTAATAAAACTAATATGAAAAGAGTTACCAAGACACAACAAACATTAACATTAAGGAAATCACAAATGCGCCTTATAGACACCAAACATGATCTACATATCATCTTGGTTAAATGAGTTACTACAAATCTAATAATTCTAGTAGTTATACACACATTCATTCAAACTACTTTGGATTAATGTTTAAGACAGACATAAAAACAAGAACATCAATACATGGAAAGGTTATAAATGAATATATGTACATTTCTATAGAGATGTATTTAGGATTGTATGTCTGTCCCCAAAGTGAGTAAAGAGAGTTCATCTCCCTACATCCATTCGATCGTAAAATACTCTTATCTTGATGGTTTGGTGTGGGTTGCTATGGTAACCAGAGATCTGGTCTCTGGTGTTAGTTGCAGATTGGGGGTAGACCCCCTGGCGACTAGCTTGCTGGTTGGGTGAGGGGTGTTGTTGTTATATTTAAGAAATATAACCAGTTATTGCGTATCTGATCGGTCTCAGGCACTGCAGGGTGATAGAGAAATTGCCCCAAAAAGGGACGGAACGCTACGGTGGTTGAAAGCTTGTACAGTACTTAAGGAAGCAATTGAAAAGTTTATTTGCAAAAACAAATAACTCTGTTTTCAAAAATGTTCAAAAATCATGTTTTTTTATAGTTAATTAAATTAGTAATATTAATCAAACTGCAGTTGAGTTGTTTTGATTAAGTTATAATAACACAGCATTATACAATACAATAAAGACATAATAACACAATAAAAAACATGATTTTTCAATATATTTTTTTCAGAATCAGAAAGAGCTTTATTGCCAAATATGTTTGCACATACGAGGAATTTGTTTTGGTGACAGGAGCATCCAGTACACATAAACAGCAACAACAGTACACAGAGACCATAACACAACAGAATACATAACACAGATGATTTAAATAAGGGCCTATGGTATAAAAAATAAAGAAATACAATACAATAATCATAAGATAAAGCTATAGAGAGTAAAGCTATGTGTGTATGTAAATATGTACAAGTAAAAATAAGTATAGACTATTGTAGTACAAGGTATGTGCTATATACAGCAGAATTAAATATAATTTACAGAAAAAGTTGTATAAAAATAGATAGTGTATTATCTGGAGGATATAATAAATATTGCACTTAATTATTAATTGCACGGTGGGTAAAAAAAACATTTAACTGTTCAAAGAGGTAAATATTTTTAACAGAGTTGTCTGTTTTTGCAAATAAACTCTTCAGTTGTCACCATCACTAAGGCTTATGGTCTAATTATATATTGAGAATCAGAAAGCATAATCATGTACAGTCACTATGAGAATTGAGCAATGGGTCTGTGTTCTGTTATTTAAGAGATTCAAGCATACAGCTAATGACACACCTTATACTACCACCATTTCTCCAAAATAACTAATTACAGTACTTCTTCTTCTGCTATTTACTTCCTGAAATGCTGGGGGAATTGAGAATCGTGTGGTAAAACTGATCTTCTGTTTACGCAAGGGGCAGAAAGAGTCGTTATTAAAGGGTTTGTGTTCAGTTATTGGTGCAATTCCCAAAACATTAGAGATGCTGTTTACAATTCTTGTGAAAACAGAATTCATACCCGTTTAATATTTGTGCAACACCACCTATTCATTTTGCTTTTGATGTGTGGGGTGTAGACTAGGGGTTGAACGACCTCAGATTTTTTGAAGTCGACTATTATGTGATAAAAGTCGCGTTGATGTAGACTAGTCGATGACATCATTAATAAATAAAATAAGAGCGAGGGAATGAATGTTTTGCAACGGGATTTGATGGGTGTGGGCAGTAAGACACTTGTGTGGGCTGCGGGAGAATGGCAGAACTCGCACAAAATAGCCTCTTAATATATAGTATCCAAATACAAATAAACTGTTGTTCATCTATTGCACAAGAGCAACAACAACTAAATTAAAATAAAACTATTTTAAAGCGCGAGGTCGGTGGTAGTGGGGCTATGCAGTAAAAGAGCAGCTGGTGGATCTCTACAGTAGCCTAACGTTACTACAGACCGAACGTCCCGTGTCTCTACGATGTTCTGATGCAGAGATATAGGTTTTGCTAAACGGTTGCTAGGCTAACCTGTTTGGTTGCTATGGGCGTGGCTTAGCATTCTTCCTCAACCCATCACAGCACGGACACTTTGTGGCACCCTACTCACCAACATTACGGCTATCACAAGACCTTTGTCACTCACCACGTCCGGTAACCACACCGAGAGAATCCATTTTTTTCTCATTCATTCACCTTTCGCTCCGGTCATTTTGGGCCACGCATGGCTCTCTAAGCACAACCCTCACATTGACTGGAAGAACAATATGGTGTCTGAATGGAGTGTTTATTGTGCTTCCAATTGTTTGTTTTCTGCCCTGTCTCCTTTGAACCCTGTCCCTCTGTTTCAGAAGGAGTCCATTACTCTAACAGGGTTGCCTTCCGTCTATCATGACCTGAGGGCGGTATTCAGTAGGTCTCGAGTGGCGTCTCTTCCCCCGCACCGCCCGTACGATTGTGCGATCGACCTGTTACCGGGCACTTCTCCACCTAAGGTACGCCTCTACTCGCTTTCCGGGCCTGAGAAGGAGGCTATGGAGAGGTATGTGGCCGATTCCTTGTCAGCCGGCATTATTCGTCCCTCCTCCTCTCCGGCTGGGGCGGGGTTTTTCTTCGTGGAGAAGAAAGATGGTTTCCTCCGTCCCTGCATTGATTATCGGTGGCTGAACGACATCACGGTCAAGAATAGCCATCCCTTGCCTTTGATGTCGTCAGCCTTCGAACTCTTGCAGGGCGCAACCATCTTTACGAAGTTAGACCTACGCAATGCTTATCACCTGGTCAGGATTAGAGAGGGGGACGAATGGAAAACCGCCTTCAACACTCCAACAGGCCACTTTGAATATCGGGTGATGCCTTTTGGACTGTCGAATGCCCCGGCGGTTTTCCAGAGACTCGTCAATGACGTGCTTAGGGATATGGTCGACCGGTTCGTCTTCGTCTATCTTGACAATATTCTTATCTTCTCTCGGAACGAACGGGACCATATCCAGCACATCCGACGAGTCTTACGCCGACTACTCGAGAATCGCCTGTTCGTCAAGGTGGAGAAGTGCGAGTTTCACGCACAGTCACAGTCGGTTCCGTTCCTGGGATTTATCCTGTCGCCTGAGGGCATTCAAATGGACCCCGCCAAGGTAGAAGCAGTTGCAGATTGGCCCACCCCTGTGAATCGCAAGGAGGTCCAGCGATTCCTGGGGTTTGCCAATTTCTACAGGCGGTTCATTCGAGGGTTTAGTCAGGTCGCTCTTCCCCTGTCGGAGCTCACCTCCACTCTGAGACGTTTTAAATGGTCCGAACATGCCCAGAAGGCTTTTTCTAAACTAAAGACACTTTTCTCGTCTGCCCCCATCCTTGTTAACCCAGACCCGTCTCGACAGTTCATTGTGGAGGTAGATGCTTCGGAGGCAGGAGTTGGAGCGATTCTGTCCCAACGTGCCTCCTCAGATGACAGGGTACACCCCTGCGCGTTCTTCTCCCTCTGGTTAACCCCCTCAGAACGGAACTACTATATCGGTAATAAGGAGTTGTTGGCTGTCAAGCTCGCGTTGGAGGAGTGGCGCCACTGGTTGGAGGGCGTTAAGATTCCGTTTCTGGTTTGGACTGACCATAAGAATTTAGAATACATCCGCTCTGTTAAGCGACTAAATTCTCGGCAGGCTCGCTGGGCTCTCTTTTTTGGCCGTTTTGACTTCGTCATCGCCTACCGGCCGGGGAGTAAGAACAGTAAGCCGGATGCGCTCTCGCGGCAGTTCGAGGTCGAGACAACCCCCACCCCCCCGGTGGCCGTCATTTCCCCCGACCGAGTGGTCGCGGCGGTCACTTGGGGGGTGGAGTCTAAGGTCCGCGAGGCGCTGGACGGCGTTACTTCCCCGGCTGGTTGCCCAGAGGGCCTGTTGTTTGTTCCTCAGTCAGTCCGAACCAGTGTCCTTCAGTGGGGTCATTCCTCTAACCTAGCTTGTCACCCCGGAGCTGCTCGTACTCTCGCGCTAGTCAAGCAACGGTTTTGGTGGCCGTCCGTGGCGCGGGACTCTAAGGAGTTCGTTTCCGCCTGCCCAGTCTGCGCGGTGGGGAAGACTTCTAACCGTCCCCCGGCGGGACTCCTCCGTCCTCTGCCCATCCCTTCGAGACCCTGGTCCCACATAGCCATGGATTTTGTCACGGGCTTGCCCCCATCCTGTGGCAATTCCGTGGTTCTTACTGTGGTGGACAGGTTCTCGAAGGCGGTCCATTTTATTCCCCTTCCTAAACTCCCGTCAGCGAAAGAGACAGCGGATATCGTCTTAAATAACGTATTCCGTATCCACGGCCTGCCCACAGACGTGGTTTCTGACAGGGGCCCCCAGTTCATCGCCAAGTTCTGGGGTGAGTTTTGTCGACTCCTGGGGGCCACTGCTAGTTTGTCCTCCGGGTACCACCCGCAGACTAACGGACAGTCCGAACGAGCCAATCAAGACCTCGAGAGAGTCCTGCGTTGCGTCGCGTCTGCTGAACCGTTGTCTTGGAGTTCCAAATTAGCCATGGTCGAGTATGCCCACAACTCCCTCCCGGTATCGTCTACGGGCCTTTCACCCTTCCAGTGCTGCCTAGGCTATCAGCCCCCCTTGTTTCCCTCTCAAGAGTCTGATGCTACTGTCCCCTCAGCTCAGGCGTTCGTCAAGAGGTGCCTACGCGTCTGGAGGCTCGCCAGACGGGCCCTCGTTCGCACACGTAAATGTAACCAGGCCTCGGCCAACCGTCGTCGCTCCAGGGCCCCTCCTTACGTGTGTGGTCAGAAGGTCTGGTTGTCTACCTCAGACCTTCCCCTCAATCTTCCCGCACGTAAGCTGGGGCCCAAGTTTATTGGTCCTCTCCCTATCACTAAGGTCATTAACCCTGTTACCGTCCGCCTTAAACTGCCCCTCACTCTCAAGAGAGTCCACCCCGTTTTCCACGTGTCCAAAATCAAGCCCGTCATACTTTCCCCCCTTCAACCCTTGACCTCGGCCCCTCCACCTCCTAGACTCATCGAGGGGGCTCCCGCCTACACGGTACGGCGGATTCTCGATGTTAGGCGGCGGGGCAGGGGCCATCAGTACCTGGTAGACTGGGAGGGTTACGGTCCGGAGGAGAGGTGCTGGATCCCCGCTCGAGACATACTGGACCGCTCTCTTATAGAAGGCTTTCGCCGTTCTCGTGAGTAACTGCCTAGATGCCATGGGGCATCTTTAGGGGGGGTTCTGTTAGGCCTATTCCTAGTTTGGTTTCTTTTTTAATGTATTTTGGTTAGATTCCCTTTAATACACCTCGTCTGGTTCCTGGTTTCAGCTACTCACATCAGCGCCAGTAATTTCCCACACCTGTTTTCTATTACTGCCTCTCTATATATACCGTTGCCTCCTCTCACTTTGCTTGGCGATGTATTGTTTGTTTGTTTGTTTTTTCTCGGAAGGATTACCAGTGTTGTTCTCATTTCAGTCGTTCGGCTACCAGAGTTGATTCTCCGTGTTTCCCCACAGTAAGGCGGTGTTTAGAGAGCCGGTTTGGATCTCTCTCTCAAGCTGCGGTTCCTTCTTTCTACGCCAGTGGGCTTTGACACGAGGTGCACGGCTGGAAAGACTATTTCCTTCAGGATTATTGTTGTTATTTCTTTCTGGATTATTTTTTCATTCCCTCTCTACGCCAGTGGACTTTGACACGAGGCGCAAGGCAGGAAGGACTATTTCCTTCAGGATTACTTTTGCTGTTTCATTCTGGATTATTTTTTGTTTTTTTGGATATTGAAATAAACTTTGCCTTTCGTCACTCCTGCATCTGAGTCCTTACTATCCGGTCTAACATATATAATATCTTGTATGCTTTTCTGCATATTCTTTCTTAATTATTTATTTTAGTAATGTATACAGTATGTGGTGCTTAGAGAGTGGCTATATACAGTATACACAGGTGCTGGTCATATAATTAGAATATCATCAAAAAGTTGATTTATTTCACTAAATAAAAAAATTCAAAAAGTGAAACTTGTATATTATATTCATTCTGCTGCTGACCAACTTTATGGAGATGCAGATTTCATTTTCCAACAGGACTTGGCACCTGCACACATTGCCAAAGCAACCAGTACCTGGTTTAAGGACCATGGTATCCCTGTTCTTAATTGGCCAGCAAACTCGCCTGACCTTAACCCCATAGAAAATCTATGGGTGGGGTATTGTGAAGAGGAAGATGCGATATGCCAGACCCAACAATGCAGAAGAGCTGAAGGCCACTATCAGAGCAACCTGGGCTCTCATAACACCTGAGCAGTGCCACAGACTGATCGTCTCCATGCCACGCCGCATTGCTGCAGTAATTCAGGCAAAAGGAGCCCCAACTAAGTATTGAGTGCTGTACATGCTCATACTTTTCATGTTCATACTTTTCAATTGGCCAAGATTTCTAAAAATCCTTTCTTTGTATTGGTCTTAGGTAATATTCTAATTTCTGAGATACTGAATTCGGGATTTTCATTAGTTGTCAGTTATAATCATCATGCTCTGGGTCTGATCCAAAACTGTTCTGGTTTATTAGTAGAGACCACATGTAATCCAACAGCACTCTAGTTCTTAGTGCGCATGCCACCCCGCCAGCTACGGCGAGCCCCGAGGGGAAAACGGTATTGCACACACACACTTGCTACAATGCGAATGCACTCAGTATTACAAAATAAAACACTCAAATAAAATCTGTTACATATGTCCCTTCCTCCAGAATAAACGTCCTCGTTTATATTCCAGAACAATAAAGCATAGAAACATACATGGCCAATACCAATAACAACTCAATGCACATTTTATAAGTAGTACACATTACATGAACCGAACACAGCAGTGAAACATGACACCACGAGAATAATGTAAGGTACCCTTTTTTTTTTAAACTGGAAAACACATTTAAAACAGTGCTATGCATAGAACAAACCCTGAATGTGAGCACCTACTATGAGCATAACGTTTACCTCAATACATAACAAAGTCACTGAAATGGCCAGGAGGTTTTAAAATCCTCCCAGTCCTACCCACATGAGGTTCTGACCTCTTTAATGAACACAGGTCATCAGGTGAAACCCTCAGGGCTCTCTGAGGAGACACACACTCAAGTCCATCTGATGTGCCAGCCTCCAGGGAGGAGGACGTTGGCAGAGAACTGGGCACGTTAGAGAAAGTCTGGTTTTTCGGCAGCGAATAAGGCCGCAGCCTATTATAATGCACTACCTGCGCTCGCTCCTCAGAGTCCAAAGAATTGACTATCTGATACGTTAGTCCCAGTTCACCACATGAATCCATAACTTTTACAATTTTGCATGGCCCCTTCCAATGGGGTGCCAGTTTCATGCGACTTTCCACAGGATTGTTCAGCCACACCATAGCACCCACAGTATAAGGCTGGTGACGCACTCCTTCGTCATGGTACATTTTCTGACAGTCATGAGCTGCCTTGCTATGCATGCGTGCACCGCTAAAGGCAGAGTCCAGCTTTTTCAGCAATGAAGCAACAAAGTCAGCATGGGATACTGTCATCTGCGAGTCAAGAGCACGTGTAGGTAACAGAACATCAGCCGGCACCCGTGCCTCCCGACCGTGAGTCAAAAGGTATGGTGTGAAATGAGTGCTGGAGTGGGGTGACGCGTTATAAGCAAAAGCAACATGTTTCACATACTCATCCCATTCTCCACCATGGGTCAGAAGTGTCTTAGCCAACTGATCAATCAGTGTCCGATTGAAGCGTTCAACCATACCATCCGATTTTGGGTTGTAGGGAGTGGTATGCGTTTTGTTGATGTTCATCAAGTGGCAAAGGCTCTGGATCACCTGCGCCTCAAACTGGCGACCCTGGTCTGAATGCAAAGTCTCTGGAACACCGTGAATAAGAACATAGTCCTCAAACAGGCAGTGTGCAACACTCTGTGCGGTCTGATTAGGCAATGCATACAAATTGACAAATTTAGTAAAGTAGTCCTCCACAACCAGCACATAACGATTACCTTTAGAGGTTGTAGGCAGCTCTAAAATGTCCATAGTCACCCTCTCAAATGGCCGAACAGTTTGGAAACCGCCCATAGGTGCTCGGTGGGACGGAACTGGACCGCGACAAGTCTGGCATGCCTTGCATTGCTCACACCACGCTCTGATGTCCCTGTACATAGAAGGCCAGTAGCTGAATTTTCTTGCCCGCTCCCATACTCGTTCAGCTGAAAAATGTGCAGAGGCTGGGGCCCCATGCAACTGCAAGAGCATGTCAGAAATCATAGCAGAAGGAACAACAATTTGGATCCTGGGCTCACCTATAAGAAAATGAAATGGCGTCTGCATTCTTATGCTGATTTCCCTCCTTGTGCACGATGACCCAATTCAGTGGATCGAGCTCCATAATCCATCGCCCTCTCCTTCCTGTCGGGTCATCCTCAATAGACATACGCCGCAGAGCTAACAGGGGTTGGTGGTCTGTGATAATGGTGAAAGAAGCAAGTCCGATGTAGTGTCGGAACTCTCTCACAGCCCACACAATGGCCCACAGCTTCCGATCAAGAGTAGACCAACGCCTCTGTGTGGCATTCAATGCCCGGCTGGCATATGTGACGACCACATGTTCGAGGCCGTCCCTATCCTGAGCCAGCACCGCACCGACAGCCACGTTGGATGCATCAGTGATGACTTTGAATGGCACATGAAAGTCAGGCAGTATCACTACAGGCTCAGATGACTAGGGCTGTCACGATTATCAAATAATCGTGACATCGTGAAAGTTTGGCCTCATCGCGATGGTTTAAGATCATCGCAATTATTTCACATCTCTATGGAAGACACTAGGGGGAGCTGTAGTGCATCTGCATATTGCATATTTTAGTGTATATATTGTAACTAAAGCATTGTAATACAAAAAAACTAAAGCATATACTATAAAAATAACCTGCAGTACAATTTAATATTATTTAAGCTAATCTGTGAAAACCAGTCTACCAAAATTTCATTAACATAGAAGTAAAATCTTATTGTAGTCTTGTAAAGTGAGAAAAAAACAAGACTAGAAGCTTTTCTATGACTGATAGCATTTTAATGGTGTCTTCACTCCTGATCAATTTACTTAATTTACAAGTATTTGGCGCTTGTATTATTGACAGGTAAAAGCCTAAACCTGATAAACCAATATATTACGATGTATTTCCAAGAAAAAAAAAACATATTTTTTTATATTCAGAACAATATGGTCGTTTCAAAGCTGAATCAAAAATGTATGAGAATTAAATGTCAAAGCTCTAAAACAGACAATAATACACCATAATCGCCAAAGCCCTAAAACAGACAATTAATCGTCATAATCGCAATGATTTACTAGACAATTAATCGTCAGCCAAATTTCATGATCGTGACAGCCCTACAGATGACAACACATTTTTAAGGAAGTTGAAAGACTGGTCACATTCAGAAGTCCATACAAGGGTAGCATTCTTCCCAACAAGTTGGTTCAATGGAGCTGCATGCTTAGAGAAGTCTCTGACAAAACGTCTGTAATAGGAACTTAGTCCCACAAATGCCCTAACCTCTGATGGAGATTGGGGAACTGGCCAATTTCAAACCTTCTCTGTGTTCCATGGATCAGGCTGAAGTCCCTTTCGAGAAATAACATGGCCCAGAAAAACAACATGATCTCTGGCAAGGTGGCATTTTTCCGGGTTCAATCTCAATCCTGCAGACTGAATTCTTGAAAACACTTCCGTCAGGCTAGACAGGTGTTTCTCGAATGATTTGCTGTAAATTAAAATATCGTCAAGATATACCATGCAGACATGCCATGGGAGTCCCCTCAGGACCAGCTCCATTAGACGTTGGAATGTCGCAGGGGAATTAGAGAGGCCCATTGGCATGGATCCCCACTGATAGAGCCCCTGTCCCGTCGTGAATGCCGTCTTTTCTCTGTCTTCTTTGGCTACTTCCACCTGCCAGTAGCCGTTATAAAAATCCACACGGCGCCTGACAATGCATGCAGAGTATCGTCCACGCGGGGTAGGGGGTGAGAATCTTTCACAGTCACACTGTTTAAGCGTCTATAGTCGATACAAAATCGCCACGCGCCACATTTCTTTTTTACCAAGACCACTGGCGATGCCCAAGGGCTGCAGCTCTCCTCAATGACACCCTCTTCCAGCAGACTAGCCACTTGTCTCTCTACTTCAGCATGTTTTTCAGGAGATGCCCGATACGCGCGTTGCTTGATAGGAGTCTGCTCTCCAGTTCTGATGTAATGTTTAATTAAGTTGCATTTACCGGTATTTTGCTCAGAGGAGCTGAAGATATCATTGTATTCCAGCAGCAATGCTGAGAGTTCCGCTTTTTCAGTTTCTGAAATAGGTGACTTTTCCAACGATACAGGGGGGACGACCCCAGACGCAGTTGTTGCAGCTACATCAACTGGGGCATGAAGCAGCTGAATGTCAGTGTCATCAACAGAATAAAACTCACCCAGGTGAGTACCTTCTTTCAGTAAAATGTCCTGTCCAATAGGGTTCAAAACCCGAGCTTTTGTCAGTCCATCGTGAACAGTGGTTACTGTGTGAGCCACCACTAAGCTGAAAGAATCTGCCACATTAGGTTCCAAATAGCCATCAAAGTCGCTAGACCAATGAGTCACATAAGAGAGGATACCTTAATAGGTACAACTGACTCACTGAGGGGCGATAAGGTAATTGTGGTCGCCAGGGACACATTACAGCAAAGTGGAACAAAGTCTTTGTTGGTGAGGAGAGGAACTGAAATGTCCCAGAGTTGTAACTTAGCTCGGCTGAGTTCTAATGAGGCGTGATTTTTCAACAGAAAGTCCCACCCCAACAACACAGACTGTGTGGTTTCTCTCCACACGTGAAATACATGCTGCCATGACTCAGTCCCCAGCTGAAATGTTAATGTCATGGTGCCCAGCGTGTCCAGGATCTGTCCATTCACGGCTCGAGCCGCCACATAATCCTTTTTCAGAGGGCGATTGCGAAGTACTGGAATTGACATGCAAAACTCTGCACTAATGAGCGACACACTGGAACCGGAATCCACTAACATTTGAACCTCCACACCTTCAATTACTCCTCTAGAGTGCGACCTTATTTCTCAATGGTGCGACTAAGAAAAATCTGAGGTCACACCGGTGCGACCAGCCGTTAGAGGGAGAAAAAAAGTCTCTGAAAGTCTCCCTGTGATTCAACAACAGACACGCATTAAGCCCATATCGTGGTCTAAACCAATTAGAGATAGTGAAGGGCGGGCCCCCCTCTGATTGGCCGTGGTCCAGATTTTCCGAGGAGGTCCTGGCTGCAGGATGCAGTACGGGGTGGTGCTATATATGGGGCCCCCTACGCGTCTCATTGGTTAGTGGTTGGGGTAATATTAAGTGCGGGTCTATGTGTCGTCTCACCCTAACCTCGCCTTATTGGTTAAACACAAGTAATGACGTCGATTCCTCAGTATGTGTCACTTCCGCTATAGCTAGCATCACGGTGAGTGTGAGTACACGGTCTGTATTTGGGCAGTTTTTTTCATAAGGTTTAATCCCCACGTTTAATGAACTTGATTGCCATTGATAAACAATTGAATAGTTCAGATGCAAAACCCTCTAAATGCCACATCATTAACTTGTGATGTTGAAGTGAACTTTTTTTATACATAGCAGTTTGCTTCAAAAACGGCTAAATACCACATTCTGCCCTGTCGGAAATATATGTTATTAATGGATAAAATGCTTGTTTGATAATGCCAGACAGCTGTTTTACTTGCCAGTAATTGTATGTGTAGACACATATTTACACACACGTAAATGTAATGCAAGTTGTTTATCGTTGTAATTTTACGTTGGTTATATATGCTTATGTTGTAGTATTTTTTTTTAATCCTACTATATTCGTATACATTTTAATCATTTGTTGTAATTGAAATAAAGTGAATGATGTAATTCAGTAATTGTGTTTGCTTGTTTTTTTTATAGACAAGGAACATTGAAGCTATGTTAGATAAATAATAAGCATGATTGTATAAAGGCAACACACTAATTGGCTATTAAAATTATGGATGTATAAACCTAAAGAGAAACAATGTTTTTTTTTAATGTTTTTGGACTGCTTTCTTAGAAATTTTCTTTCTTCACTTAGAAATAAAATTAACATATTATATGAAACCGTAATAATGTTCAGTAGACCTTTGTCATTTTTCTTTTATCTTTATATTTCTCTAAAATTTTCTCTTAGAACATTCTGGAGGGCCCCGATCACAGTTTGAAAATCCCTGGATTAAATAACACTAACAGAAAAAAGTAGGATAATAAATGATAAATTAATTTTAATAATGATAAAAATATTAAATAAAAACAAGTAAAGGACAGTAAATAAATACATAGACAAAGACATACTTTGTTAAATGAAAAATGAGAAACAAACTGTAAACAAAGACTTTGTAAAACACCACAAACTGCTACGGTAACCATATTCTAACCATAATATGTGTAGTAAAACCATCGTTATAAAAACAATTATCAATACACCCTAAACAGTCACTACACTTATTCAAAGTTATGTTAGTTTTCGCAAAGGACAAGCCAAAATCAGAATCAAAATCAACCTATAAGTAGTAGAAAGACTCTTGCTTACAAACTTACAAATGAATGAAATGCTTCCCCTGAAGTAACTTTCATTGTATTAAGTTTTTAATCATACTATTTATATTAATTAATAAATACAGAGTTTATATTACAATCGGTTTGAACGGCACCGCATTAAGTCGAACAACAATGTTTTTAACATCAGTTCCTGGTTTCAACGTCATTTCCTTGTGACCAATGGGAAGAGTTATGGGCAGAGTGGTACTGGACAGTTGTCAGGGACAGCTCCCTGAATCTTAGTGCAGAGCAAAACGTGATTGGCTGAAGTTAGAACGTGCCCTATTGGACAACGAAAGCGGAAGTTACCCGATTGGCTTGCGTAGATAGTGGGCGGAGTCCACCTGAGTAGTATAAAGATGAGGCCATTCGCATTTCTTAGTATATCACGCATTTTAGACCGCCACTAGCTGCCATGTTAGCTCCCTGAATCTTAGTGCAGAGCAAAACGTGATTGGCTGAAGTTAGAACGTGCCCTATTCGACAACGAAAGCGGAAGTTACCCGATTGGCTTGCGTAGATAGTGGGCGGAGTCCACCTATTTGTGGATTGTGTGCACGTCTTGACGTTAGAAATGTTTCAAAATCCACAAATGCACAGAGAGCCATCCACAAATGCGTGCACTGATCCACAAATGCGTGCAGCGATTCACAAATGCACAGAAAGCGATCCACAAATGTGCAGAAAGCGATCCACAAATGTGCAGAAAGCGATCCACATATGTGCAGAAAGCGATCTACAAATAAATGCCATTAAAATAAATTTGTAAATATTTTTTATTTGCAAATCTCATTGTATTTATTTGTGAATTCCATTTCTTTTTGTGGAACGTCTAACATATATTTATGGTTCGCTTTTTGAGCATATGTGGATTTTAAAAATGTTTGTGAAACTCTCTATATTTATTTGCGGATCATAGTTTATTTATTCAGAATATTGCAACAATTCTGATCCCATACACGTGGAGCTCCTCCCCCATATGTAGCACCTCCCCGTACTACAGCCTGTAGCCAGGTGTACTTGGATACTCTCGTTCTTTAAGTGTGCCCTGCACCATTTTCCTTACTTTCGTTTTATTCAAACGGTTTTGTACAGTATTTTTATAGACTTCAACACTGGGAAATATTTTGTTATTAAATTGTTATTAGAGTAAGTCTCTTACCCCTGAAAAGTGACTTTTACTTGTGATACTGGACAGTTGTGCATTTATTTTCATCACTTAACTTTAAACCCGTTTTCGTCCAAATTCGTTCCTGAAAATCATAGCACTTCAGCCGACCTCAGCCATAACTTTTGTTACATACACAAGGTATGAGCAAAATAAAAACTGATTTGGAAAGGGCTTGAATATGGTATCAAAACTGTAATATATAAATTTGCACCATGTGTTGGGTTTTCCCAGATCGAATCACATATGAACATAAACATTAAAACATGAAATATATAGATGAATATAAACAACAACGGCTTTATTGGGCATTCAGTTGTATTAAAATACAACAAGTTCCGAGACGCAAGTACAACGTGATGACGTCACGAACATACTAATTACCACCTAACGCCACCTTGCACCATAGTGACGGGTAATAATAGATTATGACGGATTTTTTATGAGATTGTCAGTCAAAATGACGGACAATAAAAAGCTTAACGCAACCTCTGGTGTGTACGTGTGAAAATGCATGTGCTGCAGTCAGACAGAGAGGTGAGGAGCCTATACAGTAGGCCTGTCAGTTAAACAGAGTGGATGTAGCGCGGATGATGAGAGAAGATGAAAAGAACGATTGACAACTTTTTCGTGAATAATGTTAAGTTAAGGCCTGATCCGTCCGAAAATCAAAAGCAATGCTCTGACACGGAGTCATCAACCTCCCAGGTTATGTCAAGCCCTGGTCCATTTATCTTGAGATGTTTTAAGTTTAAATTTCAGTTCAGTGAAGCACTTTAAGCACCAACACTTTTTCAGTAAGTTACCTTTCTTGTAGAATTGTGCTTCAAATAAAGAACTTTATGGTGACCAGATTGTTAGTTAATCATTTAAGTCAATTTTGCCTATATGGACAGCGATTAAAAAAAAAGTGAACTGGTAAAACTGCAGTGTTAAATGCGATGCGGTCGAAAATTTTGGTGCACCTAACTTTTGTGCTGGTGCACCTAAGAAAAAAAGTTAGGCGCACCAGTGCAACCAGTGGAAGAAGTTAGTCTAGAGCCCTGCCCTCACTTTGTGCACCCTGGCGCCGACTCTGAACCACAGCACCCATTTTCTCCCTTAATCCAGTGAAAAACTTTTGGGATTTGGTGGAACCGACAAATTTTAGCTACTGTGCTATGATCATGTCAATATGAGGTAAAAAGGGTCAAGCACAGCACAAGCCAAAGTGGCCAGTAAGTGTATAAGTGTTGTATATAATAAGAGGAATCCTCAGTACTTCGTAGTTACACTTTTAAAATAGATTTTGTTTGTGTTATGCTATTCAACACATTACGTGTTATTTTAACACGTTTTGTGTTGAATTTGTGAAATTAATGCAAAGGACAACGTTGTGTTAAAAGTAGAGATGTGCCCGGTTAACCGCGGTTACCACTAAATCCTGCTGAAACCGAGTTGGCTGCGATAATGCAAAATATTGATTATTTTATTGATGCGTCGCTTGTCCGTGAAGAACAGCTCTGGGATCAGTAGGAAATGCTGCTCAATCTAAAAGCAGTGCGAGTTTAAGTCGCTTATAACGTGGCTGGCTTTCGGATGCAGCAGCATTTTACTGTACTGCACTCACAAATTGTGCATAAATCACGTGATGTATATTTTCGGTTAACCGGCATATGTCTAGTTAAAAGTAACACTTAGGGCCCTATTTTCACAATCTAAGCACATGGTTTAAAGCGCACGGTGCAGGTGCACTCAGGGCGTGTCCGAATCCACTTTTGCTAATTTAACGACGGGAAAACGGTCGGCGCGCCCAGGCGCATGGTCTAAACGGGTTGTCCCGATTCTCTTAATGAGTAATGGGCCAAACATGCAGTAAACCAATCAGTCTCATCTCCCATTCCCTTTAAGATCCAGTTGCGCTCACACCATGGCGGATTCGCTATTTACAGGGCGGAATTCACAAGAGCAGACACTTATGGCGTTAGAAATTGGACAAAACTATGTGAGCGTGTAAACACAGCGCGCAAGCAGATTACAGCTGTGCAAGCACACTGAAAACGCTCACGCGTAAAATGTGAACCTGTAGATATTGCAAATCTCTAACTTGAACACGAAAACCAAGATTATGCACATAAATCAACACTTGCGAGGGGAAATAACAACCCCCTGAATCAAAGCAGATCGCTCGCGCACAGTATTGACTACATGCGCAAGTGTATGGCAAGTCGATGGTGTCACAATTACGCCACATATTAAACGTGTTTATATCCGAACGCCGTTTTTGACGGCATTTTAAACAGTATTTGCGCCGCAAAATACGGCGACGCGATTCCAAACGCCATAAAAAACGTGCGAAAAGTCATCGATAATTAAAGGCGTTCTAAGCCGGAATAGGAAGCCGACTTTCACATGCTCAAATAGCTTGGTTTTCTTTAACAAGAACACGTGAAGTAATATAAAGTCTATATCCATATGATAGGACCATCTGGCGGCATAATTTAAAAAGCGATATCTTTCTCACTAAACGTTATTAACAAATAATGAATTATTGTTTTTATGACATTTTTAACTTAAACTTTTAATAAATTGTTTTAAAATTGTTCAAGTTTTATGGTTTATTAGACATGCTTTTCGCTTAAAAATAATGTATTTACCTCTTAAATTTCAAACATTTAAAGGCAGAATGCACACAAATTAAAAGAGAAGAAAATGGAATTTGATAAACAAAACGAACGGGCCTATAACTTCTGCTCCTATTGCTTCGGATGCTGAAGACTGCGCTTTCACCAACGGCCCATTCTTCAGCAGCCGGTCCATCTGCACTCTTGAAGTGATGACAATGGGAATTCCTTAGATCCAATTTTTCCCAATTATCTGCCATCTCCTCCTGTTCTGTCATCGACTTGAGGGCGGCAGCAACAGCCAATCACAACGGGAGTTCCAGAAAAGAGCAGGGCCAATTGCATTTGTTGTCACAAAATCGCAGTGTCCCGCCCCCTTAGTGCAAAAAGTCAAAATGACTCACGCATGCGAAGAATCCCAGCTCTGCTTTGATTCGGGGGGTTGTTATTTCCCCTTGCAAGTGTTGATTTACGTGCACAATCTAGAGATATAGAGATTAGAGATTTGCGATATCTACAGGTTCACATTTCACGTGCGAGCGTTTTCAGTGTGCTCGGGAGGCTGTAATCTGCTTGCGCGCAGTGTTTACACACTCAAGTAGTTTTCTCCAATTTCTAACGCCATATGCGTCGGGCGGAAACTAGCAAAAACACTTACGCTGCGCCTTGTGCCGGGTGTACAATAAGGCCCAAAATGTGTTGTAGAAATAACACAGAGATGTGCTAAATTAATGACAACAGATTGGTGTGTTGAGTTGTTTTTAACACAATTGTTTTTAGAGTGTAGAAATGTGGCAGATGTTTTACAGGATATTAGGGGTGCCTTAATCATGCTTGTGGAGAATTTCCTCTCTATAATTTCTTTTCAACACAAACACACCTTTACACACATCACAACACAACATACGACAACTTAAAAACTAGTGTAACCCCTGTTACGAATGTCATAAAAACAGCTATTTCTATAATTGAGCCGGGATCCCTTTATTTCTATGGGAAGTGGATTAGCCAATGAGGATGCGGTTCGCTGGTTGGAGCCAACCAATGAGGTATCAGAGTATTGTCTGGTGTTCAAACACTTCCGGGTTTCGGTAGCGCGCGAGGTGCTGCGATTCTTCAAGTGTGACACCGGGAAAAAAAACGTTTGGAGCTAGATAGAGACCGGAGAAATGATCTAATCATGCAGCGATGCTTGATTAATAGAAAGAGTTATTTAGGCACTATTTAGTGTAAGGATTTTGACGATATGATATGAAGAGAGAGCATATTAGAGACACGAGATTGATAAGAGATGATACTTGATTGATACGAGATGTCCGCTGATAAGAGCAACTAAAACTTTGTTGGAGCAGAATAAATCAATAAGGATTTATTATTGATCTTGGTCAAGTTTTTTTCTTTTTCGCTGGATTTGGTTCGAGTTGCTTTGAATCCTGTGATTTCAACGGGGAGAGATAACGATCTCCGCCGGTCAAACCAGGCTGACGAAGCGGAGTTTGCAAATATTCTGGAGTTCGTTCTGATTCCCGAGTTCCTAGAGGGAGTTGGAACTGGCGAGCCACGAGGAGTTAGCATCAAATAGTGATCTGGTGAAATTGACACTTTCAATACCGAGTGGGACGGTAGGAAATTGAACAAAAACACACACACCTGCATTTCTCCTGTTTTATTCTTCACGGAAGACATTCGTCATAACTGGAGGACTAAGTAAAATTAACAGTTGATGTGAAAAGGACTGCAAAGACTGATTCACTAACAAAATTCAACCAGCAAGGGAAGTTAGGTAAATCGTGGACAATTGTCCATTCATATAGATTGCCATCGGTCGACTAGGCAGACGAAGGGCTCGTATACCTGAATTGTACGCCAAATTCTCGCTCACTCTTATTATGATTGGGACTTTTTTCCCTTATCGGAGTTTAGGGGCCGTTTTTCCGGAGAGGCATCGTACGGACACCACAAGGGGTGGCAAAGTGCTGCGGGCGTGGACCCTCGCGCCACAAAGTGCCTACTCAAACCCTCACCACCTAATCTTCATCACCGCGTGCACGAGGAGCCTTTCGCTTCCCCCTGACCACCTAACTCTGCCATAGTCTTCCTCACGTCCGCAGCGCGCCTAGACTTGCTAGTTTGCTGCCCCTTGCTGCCTATTTGTGGCGCGACACCCAAAAGATGCCAAAACGTCTCGCTCGCCACCCTTGCGTCTGCAGAGCGCCTAGAGTTGGTAGATTGCTGCCCTTGCTGCCTATGCGTGGCGCGACATCCAAAAGATGCCAAAATGTCTCGCTCACCACCCTTGCGTCCGCAGAGCGCCTAGAGTTGGTAGTTTGCTGCCCCTTGCTGCCTATGCGTGGCGCGACATCCGAAAGAAGCCAAAATGTCTCGCTCGCCGCCCTTCTTTCTTTTTTCTCTCCCTCACGGCCGTGGTGCCCCCTAGAGGAGCCGGGCGTCCTTCGTGACCTTGCTCGTTCGTGCTTAGGGGAGGTTTCTGTCAGAAAGACGTCGGATACCCGAGCCAACGCGCGAGGGGGTTTGCGGGCCCATAGAGAACCACTAGAGGCAGGGAGATGTATGTAAAATAAGAAAAAATATTTAAGTTCACTTCCCGACCAAGCCCTATGGGTATGACGTCGAGAGTCATGTGACGCAACTTTCTGTAATTTTTCGGGCTCCTGGGGCCTCCGCGGCCCGTATGGGAGCCTCTGATACCTGCAACATATCCTATTTCTCTCATAGGTGGCTATCGTACAGAGACCCCCGAACGGCCCCGGGGACTCCGAATGACCCCGATTCAAATTCTGTAGCTGCTCGCTGCCCTCTCATTCGGTTCCCAAAGTTTGAAGACGGTACGGCCTCGTTATGTCCTATATTGCACGTTTTGGGGACGTTGTGGCCCGTTAATATTTCTAGAATATTTTTTGTGATTTTTTTTCGAGCACTTTCCGTACACCGAGGGGTACGGGCTTCGAATATGTGATGCGAGAGGGTGTGACGAACTTGCGTTCGAAGCCCCAAGGTTTTTCTACAAAAATAAAGCAGAATTTTGTTGAAAATGTTGTTCAGAGATGTATTTCTGTGAAAAGTGCATTTGTAAGCAAAATAAGCATTTTAATAGCCTGAAGTGTGCAATATACCAATATGGGGTGCTTCTAGGATACATAGCTGTAGGTTTGTCATACAAAAGCTGTTTACAGTCTTAAAAATTGACAGTTTACAGTATTGTCCACTGTAAGCCTACGAGGCTACTGTCAAATAAGTTATGACTGGTACTTCCCGTGGTTTTGCCGAGTCACAGGAAGTGCCAGTCGTAACTTATTTGACGGGTCCTCATAGGTAGCTAATGTACACACCATTTTTAAGCTTCTGGAGCACATCTATGAGCCTTAATGCACTTCATTGTGAAGGGCTGTGACTCTCATACACTCTACTGTTGGCTAAAGCTATACAACTCCTTACTTAGGATTACAATGACCCTTAATAGACTTTGTCCATCATTTACCTATAAGGGCCCCATAAGATAAGTTACGACTGGGACTTCCTGTGGTCACAGGAAGTCCCACACGTAACACTTTTGGCGCGGCTCCCATAGGTAGCTAATGGACACACAATTTTTAAGCCTCTGGGGCACATCTATGAGCCTTAGTGCACGTCATTGTGAAGGACTAAGCCTCTCATACACTCTACTGTTGGCTAAAGCTATAGAACTCTTTACTTAAGCTTATAATGACCCTTGATAGGCTTTGTCCATTATTTACCTAAGAGGGCCCCATAAGATAAGTTAGACTGGGACTTCCTGTGGTCACAGGAAGTCCCACACGTAACACTTTTGGCGGCTCCCATAGGTAGCTAATGGACACACCATTTTTAAGCTCCAGCACATCTATGAGCCTTAATGCACGTCATTGTGAAGGCTAAGCCTCTCATACACTCTACTGTTGGTTAAAGCTATATAACTCCTTTCTTAGGCTTATAATGACCCTTAATAAGCTTTGTGCCATTATTTACCTATGAGGGTCCCATTAAATAAGTTACGAATGTACATGCCACACGTAACACTTTTGGCACGGCTCCCATAGGTAGCTAATGGACACACCATTTTTAAGCTCCAGCACATCTATGAGCCCTAATGCACGTCATTGTGAAGGCTAAGCCTCTCATACACTCTACTGTTGGTAAAGCTATAAACTCTTACTTAGGCTATAATGACCCTTAATAGGCTTTGTCCATTATTTACCTAAAGGGCCCCATAAGATAAGTTAGACTGGGACTTCCTGTGGTCACAGGAGTCCCACACGTAACACTTTTGGCAGGCTCCCATAGGTAGCTAATGGACACACCATTTTTAAGCTCTGGAGCACATCTATGAGCCTTAATGCACGTCATTGTGAAGGCTAAGCCTCTCATACACTCTACTGTTGGTTAAAGCTATATAACTCCTTACTTAGGCTTATAATGACCCTTAATAGGCTTTGTCCATTATTTACCTATGAGGGCCCATAAGATAAGTTACGACTGGGACTTCCTGGGTCACAGGAAGTCCCACACGTAACACTTTTGGCGCGGCTCCCATAGGTAGCTAATGGACACACCATTTTTAAGCTTCTGGAGCACACTTGAGCCTTAATGCACGTCATTGTGAAGGGCTGTCTCTCATACACTCTACTGATGGTTTAAGCTGGATAAATCATTGCCAAAGCAAACGAGACCACTGACAGGGGTCTTACTCTGTCTACCTAATTTTGGGCCCTTCGAATGAATCGCAGATGTGAGAAAACATTGTGTCGATGCACACCGGCGCTTTTATGTGCACGTTTGACTCGAAAGTCAAAGAAAAGGGCTTTGGGCTGTTTAAGCGTCTGTCGCACAGCCGCTGGGCTCAAATGAGGCAGTCATCTCCAGACGGGGTCCCCCGGGGCGCCGGGTGGAGACCGGGTCTTCGGGCAGGCTTCGGGGGGTCGGGCAGGCCTCCCTCAAGTTTAGGCTGCAAGGGGAACGCGTAGGCGTTCTGAGGATGGAGGCGTGGCCAGCGGGAAGCCCCGCCCAAAATAGGTTACAAGGGCACGCGTAGGCCTCTCGTGTACGTCGGGGTCCGGAGCCGGCCCGTAGGCTGCAAGGGGGTTGCATAGGCGCTCTTCGGGAGGCCCGGTCGCAACCTGATCGGCGCGCGCGGCTTAGGCTGGGACCGTACGTCGAGTCGCCCCCTTGTGGTTCTGCCCGAGAGAGCGCCTAACCCTTCGTTCCGTGACTCAAAAATTAGGCACTTTGGGCATTTTTCTGGGGTCCCCCGGGCGTCGCCGCCGCCCCATGACGCTTCCGTTCGATCGCGGGCGCTCTCCCCTTCGTTTCGGCACCGCCGGGCGACCTGGGAAAAATTTGGGGTCGTCGGCGCGCAGCGTCCATAACTAGCCGTCCGGCGCGTGTCGACTAAGTTACACAATACGTTTGATGGCCTTAGGCATGTTATGGAACTTGCAGTGTGGAATTGGACTGAGCTTAATGTGATTCACATTTTATTGCGCTAAAGACTCTTTATGCAAATGCTTTATGGTTTCTCATTGTTTAATTCATTTACGGTTTATGTGATATGTATGTGAAATTGAAACAAAACTCAATTAAGTGTAACATGGTTCCAAAAGTGTTATATAAGGGAGCGTGTACATTGATTTGTATTTTCAAAGTGCATTTCAGAAGCGGATACAGTTTTATGCTCTTTTTGAACTCAAAACGAGTAAAGGTTAAGATTTAGTTTCACAAATATACCTAAAAAGTGTATTTTTGAGATTTAATTTAAGGGTTGAAAAGCGTTGCTTAAGTGGGAATATTTACCTTTGAAGGAGTTCTGAGGTTGGGTTTGAGCAACCTGTATAAGGAAAAAAAGAGAAAGGTTAAGATTTAGTTTAATAATATGTGAAATTGTTTTTTTTCATTCCCTCTTACTGTAAGCAGCATTGTCTTTCTTTCTTTTTGTTGTTGTTGTTGTTTTCTATTTTCATCCATATGCCCTTTATTCCCTCTGTATTCCATGCATTAAATTTTCAGTTCATACTGTACAAATATACATTCAGTAAAATCTAATACAGCGTGTGAGTGGTTAATTATTGTTACATGCCCCATTTTCTTCAGTAGTCGGATTTGGTCTTCTGTGAGAACTGGTCCATACACAGACCCCATTGTGTCTGTAGTAAATTGATAAGCAGTGTTACAAAAAGTTGGTGAGCCAGCCAGGAGAATTTGGGTGCCATATAACAATATTGACCATAGAGTGCCAAAGTAGTACTATATATAATATAGTGATCAGCCACTATGGACATTGTAAAACGAGAACAAGTGAACGTCCTTAATGCTGTTCTAGTGACTGGTTTAACACTTTCAGAAACAGATAGTGAGTTAGAGTCATGGCTAATGAGTTTTGGCAGCATACAACGAACCTTGCTTATAGATAGCCCATCTTCTGAGTTTCATCGCCATGCCATTATTGAGTTCTGAGATGGCTCAGCTATGGATGAGCTGCGACCTTTGTTGCCTGTACGTGTTGTTGGTGTTTCTGATCCAGACACAACCTTTAATGTGCGTACCTTGAGTGGTGTGTACTCTCAAGAGAAAGAAGCTGATGTCACTGAGTGTTTAGCAGAACTGCAAGAAATTGCTAGAACTAGTGGAAGATCTTTTCAAGAAATGCTTCAAGAACTCAAGAAGCTTAATGTTGCCAGTCTTCACAGTGAGCCCTTGCGTATGCCAAGTGATAGTAATGAGTCCCCTGTTGTGTCTGATTCTCAGACTCGTGGGTCATTGACTCAAAACCAAAAGGCAGATGAAGAGAAAACTACCACCTCCTTTTCCGATAGGGCTTCGTCATGTAGCATTGAACGAGGGAATGATCACTACCTGACTAAGACTGACAAGGCAGATGCCGTGCCTGACCACACTGCCCTGCCTTTAGATGTAATAAGCCCTCCTAGTATTCAACGTGTAGTAGTTGAGCATATTGTTCGGGCATCCGATGCTGTATCTGCTCAGAGTGTTCCCATGCGAATGAGGTCATTTTCAGGCAAAGTACCCCGGCCTCCTAACGAGCCTGATTTTGATACTTGGAGGGCAAGTGTTGATTTTTTACTTGGTGACCCATCCATTTCTGATTTGTCTCGCATCAGAAAAATACTAGACAGCCTTTTGCCACCAGCGGCTGATGTTGTAAAACACATTGGCCATCTGGCATCTCCGTCAGTATATTTAGAGCTTTTAGAGTCTGTTTATGGGTCAGTTGAAGATGGTGACGAACTCCTGGCAAAGTTTATGACCTTGCTTCAAAACCATGGAGAGAAGCCCTCTAGCTACCTGCATAGATTGCAAGTCATGTTGAGTGCAACAGTGCGGAGGGGAGGCATTTCAGAAGCCGAGCGTGATCACTACTTATTGAGACAGTTTTGTCGTGGGTGTTGGGATAGCAGTTTGCTTGCAAATCTGCGTCTTGAAAAAAGAAAGGCCAACCCCCCTTCGTTTGCTGAGTTGGTGGTCTCTGTTAGGACTGAGGAGGACAGGCAGACTTCAAAAGAAGAGCGAATGCGAAGTCATTTAGGATTAGTTAAACCTGGTTCACACTCATTGAAGTCGCGAGCTGCAGCTCACCAGCTGTCTACGAACACTGATGTAAGCAGTGGAACCACCACTGAGATAGATCCGGTGAAAAAACAGATATCGGAAATGCATGCACAGTTAGTTCCTCCAAAGCCTCAAATTCATAAACAGGGTAATACTGATTGCCAGGAAGATGTAGGGTTTTCCATGTTGAAAAAGGAAATAAATGAGTTGCGAGCGCAGGTCAAAGCTATGGGGTCAGCTGCAACTAAACAAACCACCCACACTGATCCAAATTCTTCAGAACTCACAGAACTAAACAATTTGCTGAGCTAAAGGCTCAATTGGCTGTGAGTGGAGCACAGAGAGGTCAAACTCAAAAGTTGTCACAGGCACAGCCCAAGCGGATTGAGTTAAATAAGCGCAGCCAGTTTCAGCCAGGTGGTGCAGGCTCGTCGCGACCTCGTCCCAGCTACTGTTTTAATTGCGGTGAGGCTGGGCATATCGCAGTTCATTGTGAAAATGACCCAAATCCTGCCGAAGTTGATCGAAAGCGTTGTTTGTTGCGAGAGAAACAAGCCCAATGGGATTTGCAGAACCGTGCTGAGTCTCAGCCGTTAAACTTCAAGCCGACTCTGTAATGGGGCATGCAGAGGTCGGAACCAAAGTAGAGTGCCCTAAGTGGAGTAGAAAAACATCTGACTCTTGTTCAAAGAACAGAATATCAGGAAGGTTACCTAAAGGGTTAATGGGGACAAAGTGCACTGCTCAGTTGTGCATTGAGGGGACGCAGGTGAATTGTTTACTAGACACTGGTTCCCAGGTAACAACCATCCCATTGTCATTCCACAAGGCACATTTATCTGATCTCCCTCTGAAGTCATTAGATGCTTTATTAGAGGTGGAAGGGGCCAATGGGCAGTCGGTACTATTTAGGGTATGTGGAACTTACCCTAATGTTCCCTAAGGAGTTCCTCGGGGTCGAGGCAGACATTGACACCCTAGCTTTAGTGGTCCCTGACTTGGAAGGAGTGCAGCAGATACTAATAGGGACGAATTCCTTGGACACTTTGTATGATACGCATGCTAAAAGTGATTCTGAGCTCAACCCAGCTTTCCATGGGTATCGAGCTGTGCTTAAGATTTTAAGTGCTAGACATCAGCAGAGGCGGACAGAGGTCCTGGGATGTGTGACCCTGGGAGGTGACAATCCTGAATTAGTACCTGCAGGCAGTTCTGCAGTGTTTGATGGAGTGGTTCATTTGAACAATTGTCTTTTTGAAGATTTAGCTGTCATTGAGCCTGCTGAAGTATCCAACTTACCTGGTGGTTTAGTTGTAGCCAGTAGTTTGCATTCCTTGCCTGGTAAACGTACCTTTAGTGTGCCGGTGTTTTTTAAAAAATGAAACCCGGGTCGAAATTGACATTTCTCCTAAGACCGTGCTAGCTGAAGTTTGCTCTGTTCAACAAGTGACAGAAATGCCTCAGAAAAGTAACACCTCCTTAATTCCTGGGGAATCAAAAGTAGCTAAAATAAACATTGATTTTGGTGATTCACCTGTGCCGGCCGAATGGAAAAATAGAATAACAGCTTTGCTGAATGTGATGCCTGAGGTTTTCTCACTGCATGATATGGATTATGGTCATACAGACCAGGTGAAACATCGAATTAGGCTATGCGACGAGACTCCTTTTAAGCAGCGACCTCGACCTATTCATCCGCAAGATGTCAGTGCTGTTAGGAAACACTTGCAGGAGTTGTTAGATGCTGGAGTAATAAGAGAGTCTGAATCCCCTTTCGCATCTCCCATTGTGGTGGTCCGAAAGAAAGACAATTCTGTTCGTCTTTGCATTGATTTCAGGAAGTTAAATGTGCAGACCATTAAGGATGCCTATGCTCTCCCAAATCTTGAGGAAGCATTTTCTGTACTTACGGGCTCCAAGTGGTTCTCCGTCCTTGACCTGAGATCGGGGTACTATCAGATTGAGATGGACGAGCAGGATAAAGCCAAGACAGCCTTTGTTTGCCCATTTGGATTTTGGGAATTTAATAGGATGCCGCAGGGAATAACAAATGCCCCAAGTACTTTTCAGCGGCTAATGGAGCGTTGTATGGGTAGTCTAAATAGGAGTGAAGTTTTGTTTTTTATTGATGATTTAATTGTGTTCTCAGACACCCTCGAAGAACATGAATGCCGTCTGATAAAAGTTCTTAACCGGTTAAAAGAGTACGGGTTAAAACTTTCTCTCGAGAAGTGTCGATTTTTTCAGACTTCTGTGCGGTATCTGGATCATGTTGTTTCCCCAAAGATCCGTTGGGTGAAAGATGGACTGAGGGATGCCAAGCAGCGTTCGAAACCATTGTAAAGAAACTGACGACTGCTCCTATTCTGGGCTATGCTGATCCAAAGCTCCCTTACTTGTTACATACCGATGCCAGTACTACGGGGGTCGGAGCTGCTCTCTATCAAGAGCAAGAAGGGCAATTAAGGGTCATCGCGTACGCCAGTCGGGGTTTGACTCGAAGTGAAGCTAAACACCCTGCCCATAAACTGGAGTTTTTAGCATTAAAATGGGCAGTTACCTCAAAATTTAGTGATTATTTGTATGGGTGCGAATTTACAGTGGTAACAGACAGTAATCCACTAACGTATGTTTTGACTTCGGCGAAGCTTGACGCCACAAGCTATCGGTGGCTCTCTAGCCTGTCTACGTACAATTTCAAAATTCAGTATCGGGCAGGTTCTCAAAATTTGGACGCAGACGGATCGTCTCGACGACCAAACGGTCAGCTCAGGGATGATTTGGAGTCCCAGAAAGAACGCGAGCGCATAAAGCAGTTCACCCTGAACCATTTGAGTGAAGTCGACCAGAGACAGCAGATTATTTTACCAGAGGTGGTGAAAGCCATCTGTGAAAGGCATCAGATTAATCAGCCTTCTTTGGTGGTTTTGGCTGAGTCCCTTGGGGTGAATGCAGATGCAATACCCCAGGCTGTCTTGGATGAGAGTGATCATGGCCTAGTGGTTATCCTTAAATTGTCAGAGGATGACTTGGTATGTAGACAAAGAGCAGACCCTGAAATAAGGGAGGTCATTGAACGCATGAAGTCCAACAAAGGACCCCCCGAATGAAAGACAGTCCACTGGAAATGTCTTTGTGTGTCTTGTGAGTGGCGTAGATTTGAAATTAGGGATGGCCTATTGTATCGAAAGCGCATAGATCAGGGAAAAGTGCGGATGCAACTTGTTTTACCACAAGACCTGAGAGAGATGGTACTTACCTCTTTGCATGATGACATGGGTCACTTGGGTGTTGAGAGGACCCTCGATCTTCTTCGTGCCCGGTTTTATTGGCCACGAATGGCCAGTGCTGTAGAAAAGAAGATCGGTACTTGTGAGCGTTGTGTCAGAAAGAAGTCTCCAGTGCAGAAAGCTGCCCCGTTGGTAAACATACTAGGGCTGGGGGTAAATGATTATTTATTAAATGATTAATCTGGCGATTATTTTATCGATTAGTCAATTAATCTAACGACTAGTTGGACGATTAATCTAACGGTTATTTTTCTGCTGCTCGATTAATAAAATGTATTGATGATACATAATGTATCTCAAATAAATACCAAAAAAATCTTAAAAAAACACAAAAGCAATGCATATTAGAACAACAGCTATGACAGTGGGGTATTTTAAATCTACTCTTAACCTCATTGCAGTGCTATGCTATGATTAGTAGGGATGCACCGATCCGATACTCTGGATCGGATTTGGCTCCGATCCATACATTTTTGAAAGGATCGGGTATCGATCATGCGCGAGTCAGCACGACCGATCCAAATCCGATACCAAATTACCAGCGATTGTTGAACGGGGAACTGTATTTAAGTAAATAGAAAACATTTGTTTATTTGGGGAAAAATGCATATAATTAAATACTTAGAAATATATTTTGCTTAATCGTCTGACAGGCAAGTTTAGCGGGTAGACCTTTCAGGACCCAACGTTATGCCTATATGGTAATTTACTTCAGTGCGTTAAAGATGTCGCAGATTTGGAAATATTTCACGCTTGAAACAACAGAAAGCAGCACAGCAAATTGTAACATTTGCAAAACCAGTGTTTCAAGAGGTGGAATTACTGTTGCGCGTTACAATACAACAAATTTAATCAAACATCTTCAGAAGCATCACGGAAAAGATCATGAAGAGTTTGCACAAGCGAAATGCAAAAAGGACGAATCAAAGCAGCAGACCTTGCAGGAAGCGTTTCAAAGGCAAGAAAAACTTCATAAAGACAACAAAAAATCTGTTAAAATCACAGAAAAAGTTGTGGAATTTATTGTTCTAGATAATCAACCTCTCTCTGTTGTGGAAAATGTAGGCTTCCGTCGCCTAATGGAACATCTAGAACCGCGATACAGTCTACCATCGTGTAAATACATTTCTGAAACAGCTTTGCCTGAGTTGTATTCTAGAGTGTCCTCGCAAATGTTGCGGACCAGTTAAAAGATGTAAAGTCTTTGAGCTTCACTACGGATATTTGGAGCTCCGACGTGTGCCCCATGACCCTTTTGAGTTTAACAGCGCATTGGGTGAATTCTGGTTATGCTTTGCAGAGTGCTGTGCTACATGCTAAAGAGTTGCGAGGGCCACACACAAGCAGCGTGATTTCAGCTTCAATCAAAGAAATGATGGATGGATGGAAAATCCCTCTTTCCAAAGTACATGTAATTTTGAGGGACAATGCCAGTAACATGAAGAAGGCAATCAAAGATTTGGGGGTCCCTAGTTTGGGGTGTGTCGCGCATTCATTTCAGCTTGTAATTAATGAGGGGCTTCTGTCGCAACGGAGCGTAAGCGATGCACTTGCAGGTGCGAGAAAGATTGTGGGGCACTTCAAACATTCCCCATCATCTTACTCTTCATTGGAGGATATTCAGCGCGAACTTCACTTGCCTGTGAAACGTCTACAGCAAGATGTCAAAACCCGATGGAACAGTACGTTTTACATGATTCAGAGTATGCTTGAACAGAAGCGTGCTTTAAGTGCATTCGCTGCCGACCACGAGCTGCCTGCAACACTGACAGCAAACCAATGGGGATTGCTGGAGAAGACCGTGATTGTACTGTCACCATTCGAAGAACTTACCAGAGCCATAAACTCATCCCAATCTTCCACGGCGGATGTTATTCCAGCAATTGTGGTTTTGAAACGTCTGCTATCTCAGGAGAGAGACACCGACAGCGGGATTAAAACAATGAAAAGTACTCTACTACAAGCGGTCAATGAAAGACTCTGTAACATTGAGGATGAGCCACTTTTCTCCGTTGCCACTTTGCTTGACCCACGGTGCAAAGACAGGTAGGTCAATAGCTTTACTTATTATGGATTATTATTTTGTTTTATTTAAAAAAATATGCAGGTAATTTTAGGTTAAATTTTTATCGTTGTTATTGCTGCATTCAATTTCAAATAAAGTTAAACTGGAGGGTTATTTATTGCAGAGTCAGACAAAAACGATTTTTTATTTTGAATCCTTTTGAGCAACAACGCAATTTTTCAGAATGCAGTGCTGTCAATTTACAAAAACTGACACGATAACAAACGTCTAAGAATTTTTTTTTAAGAATTTTTTTAAATGGCTGTTACGTTTAACCATTATAAAGAACGAAATAAGACACATTAGACTGGGTAAACTAAAACGGCGTGGTTCAAAAAATTCTCTCAAGCGTTTTTTGAATAAATAGAATATTTTAATTGTAACCTTAAGAAATACACAACTTCGTTATTAATTTGTTTGTTTGTTTATTCAATTATATTTTAGATATTTTATTTTAAAGTTCACTTTCATTTCAAGTTGTCTGTTATTGCGGCATTAGTTTTTATAGTAAAATACCGGTCTTTTTCATATTCGGCCTATACGTTCTGCAATGAAGTTAATCCGGAGGGTGATATATTGCTGACAAGACAGAATTTCATTTGCAGTTTTATTTTCATCACAGACCAAAATAAATCAAATATTTTAATTACAATCGTGAGAAATACACACATTTAGTTTGAGTTTATTGATTGATTTAATTTGGTTTTGATTCTTTCTTTGAAGGATATTTGTTTGATTGAAAGATTTTTGTTCCTATTTTTATCACAGCCAGCAACTGCCAACATTAAAATACATTTTCTGTGTAATGTTTGTATAAAATAGACCATTTCCTCTGTTTTGCTTTAGATACTTTACCAGTGCAGATGCTGTCATTCATGCAAAAAATGCACTGACAAAAGAGGCTGAAAAGATCGAAGATACACTGAGGACAGCAACTACTGCAGCAGGTCCAGCAGAGGTATCTCATATGGAAGCAAGTGGGTCAAGTGGACACACAAGCAAGAGCACCTTCACAATGATGTTTGATGAAGTTCTCCAGGACCAACAAGAATCTGCACGAGAGATAGCTACCACTAATGCCCTTAATCAAATACAAACATATCTGACAGAGCCAATTACACCCCGATCTGATAGCCCATTCTGTTACTGGGCAGTGAATCATGTTCGTTTCCCTGCCCTTGCTGCTACTGCATCAGTGTTTCTCTCTGCCCCCTGTACCAGTGTTGAGAGCGAAAGACTGTTTAGCACTGCATCCAACATTGTAGATGAAAGACGGAACCGACTTCTAGTCGAAAGAGCAGAAATGCTAATATTCCTAAAAAAAACCTGTCATTGCTGTTTAACCTTAAAACAGATAATGTCACTTGAAGTCTATACTTAAACACAGTTGTTGTGTTTATATTTTTGTACTATTTTTCATGTGTACATATTTTTGTCTACAAACGTATATGTTCGTTTTTGATTTAAGATTCACAAAATGTAGATTGTCATTTGGATGACTCCAGATAGCTTGATTTAATTTAATTTATTTCAATTTCAAATTTTGCAGTATTTTACAAGAAATACAAGAAATTGCACAGTTTTCTTAATAAAGATGTTCGTCATACTGTGTATATTATTTATCTTAGTTTTTATGTATTTCATAAATCTACAAAGCTTGACTTTAAGCAGATTAATTTTAATGACTGTGTGAGTTACAGACATTCTAAACCTTAAAATGTAAACAATAACTGATATCGGATTTGGATCGGTATCGGCCGATATTTGTAAGTTCAATATCGGAATCGGATCGGCAGAGAAAAACTGGTATCGGTGCATCCCTAATGATTAGTTTATTTGAACGCTAACGTGGCTATCTAGCAGCTGTGCACTTTGGTGGTGCTAGGCTAACCAAGTAACCAACGCATCTTGGCTCTCTGTGCAGTTTGTTCGTGCTAGGTTAGTGGCTAACGTTCACGTTAGCTAACGTCAGCTGCTATAGATAGCTGTGTTCTGCAGCCGTAAGCTAGCTTCCATTCAAGCCAACATTAGATGATAACTAACGTTAGCTAAACACGGCTGTCTAGGTGCCAGTAGCTACCAAGCACGGGCAAACTGCAAGGAGAGCTAAGATGGTTGGCTAGCACCACCGAAGTGCGCAGAGCTCAAGCTACACAACACACTACACAAACATGAAATTAATTTAGCCAACATTAGTACTTACTTGTTATTGTCTCCTTCACGAATGACAATGGGGTGCCTCCGTTTCAGATGCTCCAACATTGCCGTTGTGCTGGTGTGGTATGCCAACTTCATTTGGCATAGAGCGTAAATAACGACACCTTTACGTTTGGGACTAAATTTGAAGTATTCCCATACCTTCGAAGATTTAGGGCGAGCAATTTTTTTAGGATTTTTTTCTTTTATTGGGGCTTTGTTCTGAATTATGTGAGGAGGTTGCTGTTTCGTCCTCCATTCTGCAATGTTTTGGTCTCCCACGTGTGTGTGGCGAAGCGTCTACATAATTTTGACGTCGCCGCGTCGACGTCATCGACGCGTCGCTACAGGCCTAAAACATACAGACTAGCAGGCCATTAGAGTTGCTCTGTATGGACTTTCTGTCCGTCGAGCCCGATAGCAGCAACACCAAAGACATTTTGGTCATAACTGACCACTTTACGAAATACGCGGTTGCATTACCAACTCGAAACCAGAAGGCTCAGACTGTAGCTAAATGTCTCTGGGAACATTTCTTGGTACATTACGGTTTCCCGGAGAAGTTACACAGCGACAGGGGGCCAGATTTTGAGTCTCGCATTATACAGGAATTGTGTAAGATCGCCGGCATTCGTAAAGTTAGAACCACACCATACCACCCCAGGGGAAACCCCGTAGAGCGGTTTAATAGGACTCTACTGCAGATGTTGGGTACCCTAGAGAACAAACAGAAAGCTCATTGGAAAGAGTATGTCAAGCCACTGGTGCACGCTTACAATTGCACCAAGAATGATGTCACAGGTTACTCACCATATGAGCTGATGTTTGGCAGGCAGCCACGGTTGCCACTGGACATTGCCTTCGGAATCTTAAATGATGAATCACAGCAATCCCACTCACAGTATGTAACCTCTCTAAAGTGTAGACTAGAAGAAAGCTATAAAATGGCAGTAGAAAACAGCAGGAAAGTGGCAGAACGAAATAAAAAGAGGTTTGACAGAAATGTGGTACCCTCCGTTTTGGAAGTGGGAGATAGAGTTTTGGTCACGAATGTCCGGTTAAGGGGTAAACAAAAACTGGCAGACAAATGGGAACCTGATGTATATGTCGTGTTGAGTAAAGTTCGAGAGATTCCGGTGTACACTGTTTGTCCTGAAGGGAAGGATGGTCCAGTCCTCACTTTGCATCGAGACCTGCTCTTGCCTTGTGGATTTTTATCCGGGGTTGGAGCGAGTGAGATGTTTTCACCAAAGGTGCGTCAAAGATGTAGGACCAGAGCTCAGTCTGCTTTGGAAGATAATGGTGAGGCAGGATATTCAAATAATGAGGAGGATTCGGAAAGTGAATCTCTTTTTTGTGTTGTACCCCGAAGATCATTAGAGGTGGTTACTCGCCTTGTCCTACCCGAAATTCCTCTTCAAATGGTGCGCCGTCCTATCACCCCAAATGCAGTTCACCAAGAGGTAGCAGACAAATGTCAAACCAATGCTGATTGTTTGGAAAAACAAAACCTGGTGTTTGGCCAAGTAAATGAGAGCTTACCTATGAGAGATGCGGTGGAAGTTGATAATGTCGAGTTTGAAGAGTGTAGGGAAGGCAACACTGAAGGAATATCTTGGGAGGAGGAATGTGATCATTTGGAGTTAATTGAAAAGTCTGCTGAGTTGCTTGACAGTGTAGAGTTGAATCCAGTCAATGAGTCGAGTGTTGTTCAAAGTGAGGGGAACAAACCTATGTTAGAAACAGTCCCTCAAGGAGATGTGGTAGATGACAAGAGTGCCAGAAAGAGAAAACACACAAAGTGAAGGTATTAGGCATTCTGCAAGGGTGGTAAAACCCCCAAAGAAATTTCATTATCCCCAGTTGGGGAATCCTCTAATCTCCGTGGTTCAGTCCTTATTACAAGGACTAAGTACTGCGTTTGCTCAAGCAGAGAATAATTCAGAGTTCATTCGTGATCAGTGTGTCATGGTACCTGAAGGCGTTTTGAGCGCAGTGACAATGCAGCCAAATGCATGCACGAGGACGTGCATAAGAACAAATGGGAGAGTGTATCCCTGTTACGAATGTCATAAAAACATAGCTATTTCTATAATTGAGCCGGGACCCCTTTATTTCTATGGGAAGTGGATTAGCCAATGAGGATGAGGTTCGCTGGTTGGAGCCAACCAATGAGGTATCAGAGTATTGTCTGGTGTTCGAACACTTCCGGGTTTCGGTAGCGCACGAGATGACACGGGGAAAAAACGTTTGGAGCTAGATAGATACCGGAGAAATGATCTAATCATGCAGCGATGCTTGATTAATAGAAAGAGTTACTTAGGCACTATTTAGTGTAAGGATTTTGACGATATGATATGAAGAGAGAGCATATTAGAGACACGAGATTGATAAGAGATGATACTTGATTGATACGAGATGTCCTCTGATAAGAGCAACTAAAACTTTGTTGGAGCAGAATAAATCAATAAGGATTTATTATTGATCTTGGTCAAGTTTTTTTCTTTTTCGCTGGATTTGGTTCGAGTTGCTTTGAATCCTGTGATTTCAACGGGGAGAGATAACGATCTCCGCCGGACAAACCAGGCTGACAAAGCGGAGTTTGCAAATATTCTGGAGTTCGTTCTGATTCCCGAGTTCCTAGAGGAAGTTGGAACTGGCGAGCCACGAGGAGTTAGCATCAAATAGTGATCTGGTGAAATTGACACTTTCAATACCGAGTGGGACGGTAGGAAATTGAACAAAAACACACACACCTGCTATTCTCCTGTTTTATTCTTCACGGAAGGCATTCGTCATAACTGGAGGACTAAGTAAAATTAACAGTTGATGTGAAAAGGACTGCAAAGACTGATTCACTAACAAAATTCAACCAGTTATGGAACTTGCAGTGTGGAATTGGACTGAGCTTGATGTGATTCACATTTTATTGTGCTAAAGACTCTTTATGCAAATGCTTTATGGTTTCTCATTGTTGAATTCATTTACGGTTTATGTGATATGTATGTGATATTGAAACAAAACTCAATTAAGTGTAACATGGTTCCAAAAGTGTTATATAAGGGAGCTTGTACATTGATTTGTATTTTCAAAGTGCATTTCAGAAGCGGATACAGAGTTTTATGCTCTTTTTGAACTCAAAACGAGTAAAGGTTAAGATTTAATTTCACAAATATACCTAAAAAGTGTATTTTTGAGATTTAATTTAAGGGTTGAAAAGCGTTGCTTAAGTGGGAATATTTACCTTTGAAGGAGTTCTGAGGTTGGGTTTGAGCAACCTGTATAAGGAAAAAAAGAGAAAGGTTAAGATTTAGTTTAATAATATGTGAAATTGTTTTTTTCATTCCCTCTTACTGTAAGCAGCATTGTCTTTCTTTTGTTTTTTTGTTGTTTTCTATTTTCATCCATATGCCCTTTATTCCCTCTGTATTCCATGCAACGAAGTGGTTTAAATTTTCAGTTCATACTGTACAAATATACATTGAGTAAAATCTAATACAGCGTGTGAGTGGTTAATTATTGTTACATGCCCCATGTTCTTCAGTAGTCGGATTTGGTCTTCTGTGAGAACTGGTCCATACACAGACCCCATTGTGTCTGTAGTAAATTGATAAGCATGTTACACTATTTTATATAACCTTGTGGGAAAGTAGATTTATGTGTGCAAAAATGAAGCAAACTTACTGTAAACTACACATTCTACAAGGAAAAAGTAACCAAACATTATTTCACAGGCAATATTGACTACTCTTACCAATGTCTCTGAAGATGTGCACTTTGAATACATTCTCTGGCTGTGAACAGTTAAAATCCATAAGTGTGTCACTTTTAAGGATCACTGAAGACTGGCAGTTCTGATTGATACAAACTTTGCACTCTGAATTTGTTGTGCTGGCACTTGAATCAATGATGATAGTTGTGCCATTTTCAACAATAAGCTGTGCACACTCTGAAATTACACAAAGACATAAGGATCGTTAACAAATAATGAATAGTTAAACTTCAGTTTAAATGTGCATGAATGTACTGTAAGGGGGAGTGCATATATTTCAATCACAGGAAGCACATAGTTTACCAGGTAAAAGCAACACCACATGTGCGTGATGTGGCTGTATTAGCCTACCTGTGAGATCGAGGACCGTCGACAAGAAACATCCCAAAAAAAGCACAACGGAAGTGAAACGACACGTTTGCATGATCTTATAATGTCCTAGAAACGTCATTGATGTTGAACAGCAGGCTTCTCCGTTGTTAAGAGCGAAAAAGCGGCTTCCTGGATTTCGACAGACTTCACTTTCGCCCCTTGTCAAAAATCCTGTTGGAATTTCAGTTTGTCCTGGATCCTTGAATCTCGGAATCCTTATTGTAATGAAATGACATAGCCTACTACTAATACTACTACTAATAATAATAATAATAGTAAACTCACCAAAAAAACTAAAATTATAAAACTAATTCATATAGTGTTGTCAAAAGTACCGGTACTTCGGGTCCAAGTCGGTACCTAAAAATAAAAAAGTTGTCGGTACCTAATTTTCACAAGACCCGGTAGTACCGACGTACCGGGTCAACCGGGTACTGATGCTCTGTCTGACAGGTTGTCAGTCGGAAACTTTTTATAGATGCAATAAGACGTGATGAGCGGATAAGCGAGGCTCCGATCCACAAGAGATGCGCGCAGAAATACTTCAGATTCAAGTCATATCACGAAGAAAACGAACAGAGTTTTGTGGTGAAACGAGGAAGCGTCCGGATTTAAGTTAACAAGATCAAGCGGTAAGTTTCAAATTCTGTTCGCGTTTGCATTATGAATGTTGTAGCATATGTTAAGTTAAAGGTTACGTTAAAACAAACGTCCCTGTTTGCGTGTTAATTTGTTAGCGCCAATGCTAATCCAGTCAAGTGTCCTTATTAACCATTTAATGCTTTTATAACTGTAATGGAGTAAAATTAATGGGAGGACAGGGTGGGGTTTACAGTACCTAGTATTTTATTTAGGCCTATCTGCAATCTATGTGCTAGAAAACTATCATACTAACTGCATGACTAGCAATGTGTATGTCTTGGATAGATAACTCTATTAGGTTTAAAAAACCACATTTAAACTAAAGAAAAATATATCTGTTGCATTTATTATTTTAATATACAGTTACCTTAATGTAAGTAATCTTGTGTAAATGCAGTATAAAAACTGAGGTTTGTTTTAATATTGCATATGCATGTTTGTTCAGTCAGTTGACTTACTGAAGTTTCTTCTATTTGTCTTATACAGCAGCAGACCGAGGAGCATGTTCATCAGCATGAAAGACCCCAGAGAGCACACAACAGTTTCAGCAACAATTAACTTAAACTTCATGTATACAAAATGGCATTGCTTTCTATACATTTATATTAACAATGAGCTTTATTAATAAAATTATGTTTCAATTAGCATGTACTTGTGTTTTGCTTTGGTACCGAAATTGGTACCGAGAACCGTGGAATTTTACTGGTATTGGTACCGACTACTGAAATTTTGGTACCGTGACAACACTAAATTCATATATTTATACCAAGAACGCCGCCCGCCCGTACCTTTCAGGCATGAACATTAAATTGCGCATCCGCATCCCCTGTTCAACCTTAAATGGTCAGAGACGACGACGACGACAGAAGGCCTACATGTTGAAAGAAATCCTCCCTTGTCATTCTTAATTACTTCTTGTTAAACCTTATACTTCACACATAATTGTTATATTTTGTAGTCACAGTTGTAAAAATAAACAAATTATGAATAGAAAAGTTTTTTGTAAATACCACATTTACTTTAAATGTAAACTTCACACCTCATCTACACTCCAGTCAGGTGACATGACAAAACACACTCCACACTGTAAAAAATTTAAAGTTGTTTCAACAAATTATTATTTTGTAACTAGTTCCACAGAAAATTTTCTGGTAAACAACGCTTAATAATCGACCTCTAATCACCACATAACATTTTCAAGCATTAACAGCTTTAATCCGCTTGACGAATATTCTCTACCACGACATCGACCAAGCCATAACCCTGATTGAAGAAGCAGGTCGCGACGCTTGGATAGCCAAAGTGTCATGGTCGACTAGAAAAGACTCAAGTGCGGGGTAAAACACAACGTTTATTGAATGAATTATATAAAGTCCAAAACACAAGCACCACCGTAATCCAGTACGCTGCGGGAATAAAGCATCCGCCGGAGAGAAAAAGTCTGAGGTACAAAGTCCCACAACCTCCACAGGAGCGTCCGTGGAGAGTTGACAACGGGGAGCCTTCTCAACCCGTAACCCCCGGTGTGAGAGAAACCGAGTTCGAACGGTGCCGTCCAATGGTCATGTGCAAAGTGTCTGCAGAGAGTGATGAGAGCAGTCCGGGATGCCAGCGGGAACTGGAGAGGTGAGGTAAAACAGAGGTGACGAGACAAGGCAGCAGGATATATTAGAGGAGCTGGAACCTCTGTAAAACCACAAGAAAGCTAAGGCAAGACAAGGGCTAAGGTAAGTTTTACCTAGGTCAGTCTGCACTGGCACAAAACATGCAACGGTCAGACAAAGAACAAGAAAACGAGAGGGTAATAAAGAGAAAATTACTAAGTAAGGATGGGATACAGGTGTGGAGTAATAACGGGAACGAGCAAGTCTAACAGGGGCGATGGGCTACAGGTGCAAGCATGACGAAACACCGGTGAGGGGAAATCCCTAATGGGGAAACACGAGGGCAGGGCAAGTGACGTAGACACCGAGCGTGTGGGAACCTGTCAAAACAAGGAAGCGCACGCACTCGACAAAAAACAAAACACACCCCCGTGTCAGATAGCACCAAGACCAGACCGGGATCGTGACACAAAGTCGATATCACATCCGCCTATAAAATAATGCCCATCCAACCCGATTTTTGGCATTTATTCGGCATACGCTGGAACAAAAATATATATTTCTCCGTCTGCCTGACTTTCGGCTGCAGAAGCAGCCCAAAAATCTTCGACATGCTGTCAGAAGCGATCTGCTGGATTTTATCCAACAACTATGCAATCCCGCACATTATTCACCTGCTAGATGATTTTTTAATCATATCTTCCCCCAACTCTATTCCAGCTGCGCAGCTCTTAACAGTCCAAAAGTTTTTCTCCAAGCTCAGGATTCCTCTCGCACAAGAGAAAACCATGGGACCAAGCGCATCCATTGAATTTCTAAACGTCAATTTAGATTCATCTAAATTCCAGGCTTCTCTCCACAAAGAGAAAATTGACAGAATTATTCTGATCGCCACCTCCCTCGTAGACAATCCTAACTGTTCCAAGCGCGAGTTGCTGTCTATTCTCGGCCACCTAAATTTTGCTATACGCATCATACCGCAAGGCCGCCCTTTCATCTTCAACCTCTCTCTCGCATCCTCCGTCCACGCACTCGAGGACCGGATATCTTTCCTGAAACAATGGAACGGACTCTCTTTTTTTTTACAACGACATGGTTTCGCGCCCAGACAATATCCAATTATTTACCGATGCTGCTCCATCTGTCGGTTTCAGAGGGTATTACCAAGGTCGCTGGTTTGCATCCACGTGGCCCCCTCAGCTGTTAAATCTCCCTCAATCTTCCTCGTCTTCGGCACTGTTCGAGCTATACCCATTGGTCATCGCAGCCTTTCTGTGGGGTAAAGAATGGTCAACCAACAGCATCACAGTTCACTGTGACAATGAAGCAGCCGTGCAATGCATCAATAAAGGCCGTTCCCATTCCCCCGCACTAACGCCTTTGATAAGACGACTAATTTGGATATCAGCGTGTGACCAATTTATCTTAATCGCAAAACACATTCTCAGGTCAAAAAAAATAAATAGCTGACTCGCTCTCCCGTTTTGCTTTTCAGAAGTTCAGGCGGCTGGTTTGGGAGGAGCACGTGCAAATAATTACGCAGCTGCTCGGCATTAGCAATCAACTCAACTCAACTCAACTTTATTTATATAGCGCTTTTACAATTTTCATTGTTACAAAGCAGCTGTACATGAGACATATTGACTATAAGCAAAATAATTAAAGTTGTACCTGCAGAAACAAGAAAAGGTTGAAAACACAGAAGACAGACATACCCACATACAAAACACTCCACACACACAATATGCACACGTACTAACACACATAGACATAGAGACACACACACACACACACACACACACGGATGCGCACGCACACACACACAACACACACACACGTACGTACACAGACAAGTACGCACACACACACACACACACACACACACGCTCAGTGAGAGCACGCATTTAGGATAAAGGAGAGAGAAGCACAGGTTAAATATAACAGACTATAAATTCCTATATGCAATATTAATTAAGTAAAACTTTAAAATTCTAAAGCAGCCCGCCCGGTCAGGCAGATAGTGCAAAAACAGTATAACAGTAATAATAAAATAAATTATATTTTAAGATTATCATTAATAGTCTAATAGCATTTGAAATTTTGTCTCCACCCCGACTCCTCACCATTAACCCTCTTTTCTACCCAAAAGAGGGGGGGAAGCGCTCTGGGTTCGGGCAAACACCGAGATCAGAGCCCTCGCCCCGGACAAGGGGGAGTGCTCCGGGATCGGGAGAGAATACCGAGCCCGGAGCCCTCTCCCCGGACAGCACGCCAAATACGCATACTATATACTCTGCTTAACTAAACTGCGGCCTATTTAATTATTTGCTAAGGCGAACTCGTGAAACCTTCTTAGTTAAGTATACCTTCAGTAAGTCACATTTTCGTAAGGTTGGTCTGGACCGCTCTTAGCTGTACCTTATCGCCTTTGATGGTTCATATCGCTATGCAAAAAGCTTTTCTACATCGCAGTTTAATTTCAAATATAAAATTTTATATAATAATTTAATATAAAATTCTATTTAGTATTAAATTTACATTTTTACTTAAACTTAAGTTTTAATTTTACAAATAAAATACTCGGGTTTAATACACTCAGTGTAGGCTATTGAAGTGTTTTCATTAATAAAATTGTCATACACTGATGGTTGTTAGCGTTTTTAATTACAGCCTATTATCCCAAGGCACATCAGCTGGCAAACCATTTGACAGGAAAGGCGTAGTCTATATAAAGGGAATGAATGTTATGGGGAGTTTGGTCAAACTATGACAGCGAATAGCTGTCTTAAATCAAAGACGGCGCCGTCCGTGGAGTGTGTATTTGCACAATTTCATTAGAGAACATTTTAGTCCCCTGGCTACCATGTCAGAAGAGAAAATTCTACACAAATTTAGCCTGCCATGGGAGCAAATTCTGCAGCTCTTGCATCTTGTTGGCCCAACTTTGTCGAGATAAACTCGATGGAGCTACCCCCTCAGCCCCGAAAATCAGCTGCTGCATGGCGGCTTTTCGTTTTTATGCTGTGAGGAGTTTTCTGGAGGGAGGTGTTTGGGGATGAATATGGGCTGAGAAAGACCTCGGTGTGATAAATGCAATTTCTACTATTTCTAAAGCGTTTCTTTATAATAAACATTGTTTTCTCAATACTTTACCCACGCTATAACTAGGGATGCACCGATACCAGTTTTTCTATGCCGATCCGATTCCGATATTGAACTTACAAATATCGGCCGATACCGATCCAAATCCGATATCAGTTATTGTTTACATTTTAAGGTTTAGAATGTCTGTAACTCACACAGTCATTAAAATTAATCTGCTTAAAGTCAAGCTTTGTAGATTTATGAAATACATAAAAACTAAGATAAATAATATACACAGTATGACGAACATCTTTATTAAGAAAACTGTGCAATTTCTTGTATTTCTTGTAAAATACTGCAAAATTTGAAATTGAAATAAATTAAATTAAATCAAGCTATCTGGAGTCATCCAAATGACAATCTACATTTTGTGAATCTTAAATCAAAAACGAACATATACGTTTGTAGACAAAAATATGTACACATGAAAAATAGTACAAAAATATAAACACAACAACTGTGTTTAAGTATAGACTTCAAGTGACATTATCTGTTTTAAGGTTAAACAGCAATGACAGGTTTTTTTTAGGAATATTAGCATTTCTGCTCTTTCGACTAGAAGTCGGTTCCGTCTTTCATCTACAATGTTGGATGCAGTGCTAAACAGTCTTTCGCTCTCAACACTGGTACAGGGGGCAGAGAGAAACACTGATGCAGTAGCAGCAAGGGCAGGGAAACGAACATGATTCACTGCCCAGTAACAGAATGGGCTATCAGATCGGGGTGTAATTGGCTCTGTCAGATATGTTTGTATTTGATTAAGGGCATTAGTGGTAGCTATCCCTCGTGCAGATTCTTGTTGGTCCTGGAGAACTTCATCAAACATCATTGTGAAGGTGCTCTTGCTTGTGTGTCCACTTGACCCACTTGCTTCCATATGAGATACCTCTGCTGGACCTGCTGCAGTAGTTGCTGTCCTCAGTGTATCTTCGATCTTTTCAGCCTCTTTTGTCAGTGCATTTTTTGCATGAATGACAGCATCTGCACTGGTAAAGTATCTAAAGCAAAACAGAGGAAATGGTCTATTTTATACAAACATTACACAGAAAATGTATTTTAATGTTGGCAGTTGCTGGCTGTGATAAAAATAGGAACAAAAATCTTTCAATCAAAAAATATCCTTCAAAGAAAGAATCAAAACCAAATTAAATCAATCAATAAACTCAAACTAAATGTGTGTATTTCTCACGATTGTAATTAAAATATTTGATTTATTTTGGTCTGTGATGAAAATAAAACTGCAAATGAAATTCTGTCTTGTCAGCAATATATCACCCTCCGGATTAACTTCATTGCAGAATGTATAGGCCGAATATGAAAAAGACCGGTATTTTACTATAAAAACTAATGCCGCAATAACAGACAACTTGAAATGAAAGTGAACTTTAAAATAAAATATCTAAAATATAATTGAATAAACAAACAAACAAATTAATAACGAATTTGTGTATTTCTTAAGGTTACAATTAAAATATTCTATTTATTCAAAAAACGCTTGAGAGAATTTTTTGAACCACGCCGTTTTAGTTTACCCAGTCTAATGTGTCTTATTTCGTTCTTTATAATGGTTAAACGTAACAGCCATTTAAAAAAATTCTTAAAAAAAAATTCTTAGACGTTTGTTATCGTGTCAGTTTTTGTAAATTGACAGCACTGCATTCTGAAAAATTGCGTTGTTGCTCAAAAGGATTCGAAATAAAAAATCGTTTTTGTCTGACTCTGCAATAAATAACCCTCCAGTTTAACTTTATTTGAAATTGAATGCAGCAATAACAACGATAAAAATTTAACCTAAAATTACCTGCATATTTTTTAAAATAAAACAAAATAATAATCCATAATAAGTAAAGCTATTGACCTACCTGTCTTTGCACCGTGGGTCAAGCAAAGTGGCAACGGAGAAAAGTGGCTCATCCTCAATGTTACAGAGTCTTTCATTGACCGCTTGTAGTAGAGTACTTTTCATTGTTTTAATCCCGCTGTCGGTGTCTCTCTCCTGAGATAGCAGATTTTTCAAAACCACAATTGCTGGTATAACATCCGCCGTGGAAGATTGGGATGAGTTTATGGCTCTGGTAAGTTCTTCGAATGGTGACAGTACAATCACGGTCTTCTCCAGCAATCCCCATTGGTTTGCTGTCAGTGTTGCAGGCAGCTCGTGGTCGGCAGCGAATGCACTTAAAGCACGCTTCTGTTCAAGCATACTCTGAATCATGTAAAACGTACTGTTCCATCGGGTTTTGACATCTTGCTGTAGACGTTTCACAGGCAAGTGAAGTTCGCGCTGAATATCCTCCAATGAAGAGTATGATGATGGGGAATGTTTGAAGTGCCCCACAATCTTTCTCGCACCTGCAAGTGCATCGCTTACGCTCCGTTGCGACAGAAGCCCCTCATTAATTACAAGCTGGAATGAATGCGCGACACACCCCAAACTAGGGACCCCCAAATCTTTGATTGCCTTCTTCATGTTACTGGCATTGTCCCTTAAAATTACATGTACTTTGGAAAGAGGGATTTTCCATCCATCCATCATTTCTTTGATTGAAGCTGAAATCACGCTGCTTGTGTGTGGCCCTCGCAACTCTTTAGCATGTAGCACAGCACTCTGCAAAGCATAACCAGAATTCACCCAATGCGCGGTTAAACTCAAAAGGGTCATGGGGTACACGTCGGAGCTCCAAATATCCGTAGTGAAGCTCAAAGACTTTACATCTTTTAACTGGTCCGCAACATGCGAGGATACTCTAGAATACAACTCAGGCAAAGCTGTTTCAGAAATGTATTTACGCGATGGTAAACTGTATCGCGGTTCTAGATGTTCCATTAGGCGACGGAAGCCTACATTTTCCACAACAGAGAGAGGCTGATTATCTAGAACAATAAATTCCACAACTTTTTCTGTGATTTTAACAGATTTTTTGTTGTCTTTATGAAGTTTTTCTTGCCTTTGAAACGCTTTCTGCAAGGTCTGCTGCTTTGATTCGTCCTTTTTGCGTTTCGCTTGTGCAAACTCTTCATGATCTTTTCCGTGATGCTTCTGAAGATGTTTGATTAAATTTGTTGTATTGTAACGTGCAACAGTACTTCCACCTCTTGAAACACTGGTTTTGCAAATGTTACAATTTGCTGTGCTGCTTTCTGTTGTTTCAAGCGTGAAATATTTCCAAATATGCGACATCTTTAACGCGCTGAAGTAAATTACCATATAGGTATAATGTTGGGTCCTGAAAGGTCTACCCGCTAAACTTGCCTGTCAGACAATTATGCAAAATATATTTCTAAGTATTTAATTATATGCATTTTTCCCCAAATAAACGAATGTTTTCTATTTACTTAAATACAGTTCCCCGTTCAACAATCGCTGGTAATTTGGTATTGGATTTGGATCGGTCGTGCTGACTCGCGCATGATCGATACCCGATCCTTTCAAAAAGGTATGGATCGGAGCCAAATCCGATCCAGAGTATCGGATCGGTGCATCCCTAGCTATAACGCAAGGTAGAGCGAACACTCGATCGATATCAACCTATTCAGCACCTGCTAACGTCGCACTTAAGAAGGCTTACCTTAAAGGCGGGGTGTCCGATTTTTCTTAGCCGTTGTTGATGTTCAAATCACCAAAACAAACACACCCCTACCACCATCTGTCGCTTTCGTTGGCGCTCGGCTCGGCTAATGTCCATCCTGTGCACTGTGCACCTTACTGCTGATTGGCTGCAATGTTGTTTTGGTACTCGGCCCGACTCAGTTGTCTAAAGCGTAATTCGGAAATCGGTTACCCCGTCTTTAAGTAATCTCCTAAGGTATAGTTCGGGGAACACGCCTAGAAATGGTATAACTTGAGTTAAGGTGTACCTTTAGAACAGGGGTGTCATGAATTGTGAGGAGAACCCAATTGCAGGCAGCGGGGATTAAGGGGTTAACAATACATATTTTATTATAAACAAAAACGCGCGATGGGGTGAAAACAACTCAACAGGATAATAATACAAACAACAGGACGTAGACTAACTGACACTAAGCTAAACATTACTAGACAAACTAAACTAAACACTTACTAAGACTGACGGGACAATCCAAACAGGAACACGAGCATGGGGGAGATAGGTAAGCACAGGATACATCAAACATGGAACGCCACCAAAGACACCATATACAATGACCGAGCAACAAGACAATGAAACATGAGGGCATTTTAAAGGGAAGACAAGCGAAGGGTAATCAACGAGAGCAGGTGAGAAACATTAGACACGGCAGGGAAGCAATACATGAAACGAGAGGGGTGGGGCCAATGACAAGACACGAGAAAGTACATGAGATGTAAAAACGTAAACAACTCATGGCTTTCTCACATAAAACAAGGGATCCTGCCGTGATTCTGCTACAAGATCAAGAAAGACATGACAAGATGGGGCAGAATCACAACAAGGGGACAAGAAAAATTCAAATCCAATGCCTTAGCGACTAGCTTAATCTCAGTTAACCAACCCGTATTAGAGTTTGATACAATAAGTTTTATCATACAATAAACCACGTTTTACTTACTAGTTTGTGAGTTTCGTCTCCAACCCTCTACCCCTTTCATGCATGCTGACTGAACAGGAGCAAACATGACGTCACGTGCGTGGTACTGCGGCTGCCGTGCGCATATTAGTCGTGGTTTCACAGGTTAAACGAGAGAGGAGGGGTTGAGATCGTATTCTACATAACACATTATACAAGTTATTTTTATTACATAGTACTTCGATAATGTACATTTTAATTAATAAATATTAATACTATTATTCTAATATAAAAAATATATATATTTAAAAATCTCATTCTGGTTGGGGGGCCAATGGGGTGCCAGTGACTTTTTTGGGGGTTCCGCGGCCCCCCTGCTTTGATGTCATCCACCTGTCGGATCTTCGGCGCCGCATCAAGTCAAATAAGCCTAATGTCTGCGCCACGGAGGCAGAGCCGTTTCTTGCTATATGCGGACAATGCGGCTGCATAGGGCCCCGCAGCCACCAGGGGACCCCCAAACTGCAAGTTCAGCCTCATATTTTGGAGAATTAATAGTACCTGTCTTTATTTGCATGTATTGCATGCATTCATTGACGCAATTGAGTAAGTGACGTCTGCGGACAGGTCTGACGGGATGATTGACAGCCGCCCACCTTCCACTGAAGTGATGAGAATAACGGTAGACGTATGGAAGTAAAATAGAGACAAATGTGTTTGAAGCAAAAAGACGTGCTGAATAGCACTGACTGAAAAAAAGATGCATTGTATTAACAGTGCTCGCATTTTAAGGTTCTGCAATTCACATGGTTGCATATTTAAGCTGTGAATTTTTCAAATGGAAACATTTCACACACAGTTTCACCATTTAAAAATTAAATTATCAAAATTCACCTTTTAAATTTCATTTAAAAAATTCAACTTGTTATAAAATACAAGCTTTAATATTCGACAGACAATTTTCAGTTCATCTTTTTTCAGTTAGTGCTATTCAGCACGTCTTTTTGCTTCAAACACATTTGTCTCTATTTTACTTCCATATAGACGCTAATTACAATGTCATCGAAACGTACTTATGCGTCTGGTGCAGAGAAACGCAAAAAGAAGAAAAAGAAGCAGTGGCGGGCAGCACGGGATCCGTCCCAGTCGGTGATCCAGCCGGCGTCCAGTCCGGTGATCCAGCCGGCGTCCAGTCCGGTGATCCAGCCGGCATCCAGTCCTGCGTCCAGTCCGGTGATCCAGCCGGCATCCAGTCCTGCGTCCAGTCCGGTGATCCAGCCGGCGTCCCAGCCGGTACAGCTGCTGGCCTTCCAGCCGGCGTCATGCCCTGTCCAGCCGGCCTTCCAGTCGGCGTCAAGCCCTGTCCAGCCGGCCTTCCAGCCGGCGTCAAGCCCTGTCCAGCCGGCGTCAAGCCCTGTCCAGCCGTCCTTCCAGCCGGTCCCCAGTCCGGCAGCCAAGCCGGCCTCTGGGAAACTCCCAGGGTCAAAGACTGTCCCCGGTCCTCTCTCTGTTCCCGCCATCTCGTTTCCTCGTTAACTTTCCCTGAGTGTTTGATTACCCTCACCTGCCCTGTGTCCTTATCCCTCGTTTGTATTTCCCTATATATTGACCTGTGTCTCTTGTTTTGTGCTGATTCGTTTTGTGCCACTTCGTACTGTTTTGTACAAACTTGGATTACCTTGTATTCTCAGTGTTCCTCGTCATTGTAAGTGTTACGTTTTGCTCTGCCTAGTCTTGTGTGTGTAATTAGTTTAGTCCTGTCTAAGTTTCATGTAGTTTAGTTAGTTGCCTTGCCTCGTCTGTTTTATTCCCCCTCGAGGGTGTTTTGCTTTGTGTTTTGTGTAATAAACCTGTGTTTCTGTCCATCGTTGTCTGCACCTGGGTCCTCATTTCTGAGAATCATGACAGATTATTGTTACTTTTAGTAGTAGTATAGCAGTGGATTATTCATATAGCACTATGAATTTTAAATGATCACTGTGCTATGAAATATTATCCAATTCTTTGCTCTATTGTATTTATTTTTATTGATTGTGCAATAACATGGATGCTGGTCCATTATATACTTAAGTAAGTTTAGTTATTTATTTTTTACTGTTTTGGAATGGTGGGTTAAAGCTTTTTTATGTCATGCCACCTCAAAGTTTACATTAAACATTTTTCAAGAACACACTGTATCTGTTGCATTTATTAATGTACTGTTGCCTGCTTTCCTCTTAAAATGTAACAGACTGCTGCATCGTCACAGAATGTATGAAAAAGTTATTAATCTCTACCTCAGAGTTTGAAAAAATAGAGGTCCCAAATAGTATCTCGAATAGGGCCCCCGAACAGCTAGAAACGGCCCTGCACGGAGGCACTACAGTTGTTCTGTATTAGGATGTACCAACCAGCATAACTGTCTCCATAGACTCCCGCAAGCTGATTTACAGAGAACAGCATGGTTAAATTCAATTTATGAAGGCAATGTCCCGCTGAGAATCGGTAAAGTATTTCACGTTTCCGCAAATCATTTCACGCCGGACTGCTTCACGAATGAGGGCCAGTACAACACTGGACTTTCAACGAGGTTGCTACTGAAGCCGGGAGCAATACCAACACTTCGTTCCCAGTCCTCATATCCAGCAGAAGCAGTATCACACCTCATATTGTTGCTGATTAGTCTTTCAAAATTGCCACTCTTAATGTGCTTGTTATCGCGCTATATTGGTAATGTTGCTAACAATAGAAGTACAGCGTCTAGCTGTATTTATTGACGCTGCCCTCACATGCTGTCGGGCTTATCGTAAACAATACGTAAAGTAAGTGTGACAGTACAGAACAGCGTTGAAAGCGTAGTATAACTGTAGTAACGCTAAATTATACCAGCTCAACCTCCATGCAGCATTTATTCTCTGGCTCTGTAGTCATTTTACTGCAATTCCCACACGAGCACCTGCACAGCGATTTATACATTATCATAACGGACCATGCTAATGCTTATCGATCACTTGAAGAACGTTAATTTCACAATAACTGCAAAATTACAACTAACCATTTGGAAACGTCCTGTTCAATTCTTAAGGTTGTCACTTCTTGTGTCTCTCCATCAGTGTCAGACTCGGTTCGTACATATAGGGCTGAACACCGCTAACACTTACTTACATTTTCATGTTTTGTTTTGGCCGGTGTTGTGTAATATTCAGTTTCCATGAAAAACTGTTGCAGTGGGCGGGGTTAGTGTGAATATTCATAGTTTGTTCTGCTGTGGGCGTGGCCTTTTGAACTACGAACAAGCAAATGGAATAGTGTTGTCGTCTGTTCTTCAGCTCTTTTTTGATTATTTCGTTAAGGTAATACAACCGAATGGTCGAATGCCCCGTTTACAGTAGATGTACAACTGTTTATGTTATTCACATAATAGACTAAAATGCTTATCGTTTTGCATGTGCTTTTATAAAAACGCTTTCTCATAGCCATTTTTGCTGTGTAGCTTACGTGGATGATACTATGTGTTGACGAATACATGTGTTGTTGTTTTGTCGTTAATTTTCAAGCAGTAAACTGCGTCAGCTTGCTGTGTGTGTGTATGTGTTTTTTGTTGTTGTTGCTGCATCATAACTTTCACAACTTTTCATAACTATCATTGACTGCAATAAAACTCAGATGTCGTTAGATGCATTTATAAATAAAGGGTTGTTTCATGTTCTCTGGTGTTAGTTTTTTGTCAAGAGCCTTGATGTGTTGTTTATAATTGTTTATATATTGCCCGTTAAAAGGCTTTGCTTCTCTTACACACACACACACACGCTTTGGTTGACTATCCCCGTGGGGACAGTCCATAGGCGTAATGTTTTTATACTGTACAAACTGTATATTCTATCCCCTATCCCTAAACCTAAAGATCATAGAACACTTTTTGCATTTTTAGATTTGTAAAAAATATTGTTCTGTACAATTTATTAGCTTTTTTGCCCCTGGGGATCTCAATTTTGGTCCCCACGGTGACACGAGTCCCCATGTGTTGGTGTGTATTCAGGTTTAGGTCCCCACCGGGATATACAAACATGAACACACACACAGAGTAGGCTAAACGTTTCACGTTTTTTATTCATTCATAAATACATACAACAATGCGTTACACATGTGTTACCAGAATGCATAGACAATACAAAAAATTCCATTCTATTCCAATTTATTTATAAAGCGCATTACTATGTTGCAAAGTTTAAAAGCAGCTTTACATGAAGAAAAACAAACAGGAAAGAATTAAATAGAGTACATTCCGTGCACATCCAGAACTTGTGCATCTGTCAATCACAGGTATCCTCGGGATGGGCTTAATCTCTCCTCTGATTCTATGAGAGGTTATTATCCAGCTGGAGTTGGGGATTATATGGGCATCCCAAGGTAAAGTAGAAGGGCAGACAGAGTAATTGGCTGAAGTTTATTAATTTTTAGATAATCCAGCCACCAAACTTTTTCGTTGATTGGCAGGGTTATTTATCAGAGGCTGTTGTTTATAACTATTTAATATTACCCAACTCAACACCATAGCTCATTTTGCTTAACAGAATCATATAGAAACATTTAAATGTTTAAATATATGTTTCCTTCAGTGTAAAGGAATGATGGGCAAGGAACAGATTGCCAAACCCAATTATATTAGTTTTTTCTTATGTTTGGACTGTTGTTGTTTTAATCATTGTTATAACCCCTTTGACATTTTTGTATTTTTCAACTTGCTTTAAACATACTTGTGTACATACTGTATGTTTGTACATTTGTGTAAACGTATTTCTAATTATACAGAAAACATGAACTTAGGATGTGTGCAGCAGTTTCTTGCAAAAGCTGTTTTTAAACAAAACATACATCCAAGTTTTTATTTGTTTATTTCCTTTATTTTGTTATATCTTGTGTTTGTGCATCTAGAGAGAACATGCATGCTGGTAACGCCTACAATGTGCATTGTTGGATCATTCGTTTATGCAATAATAAAATGTGAAACGTTGACTCTTTGTGTATGTGTTTAATTAAGGCAAATGGGCACTACATTTAAAATGTCCTTTTTTTGTCTTTTGGTCTCTCTTCTCTTAATTAAATTGCCTTTTAGCTCTCGGGAAAACACGTAAACAACACCTCTCAGCTGCTCATTGTTCTTTTGAATTGCTGTAAGGCTTTTAACAAAATACGTGACAAAATAACACAAGGGAACATGAAACAAATCTTTATTTATACATGCATCTAACGACATCTGAGTTTTATTGCAGTCAATGAAAGTTACGAAAAGTTGTGAAAGTTACGCTGCAGCAAAATAAAAACACAGCAAGTAGGCACGCATGTTACACTTATACAGCTAAAACATTGCCATATGGCCATGAGAAAGCGTTTTTATAAAAGCACATGAAAAACAATAAGCATTAGCCTATTATGTGAATAACATACATCTAAACGGGGCATATGACCATTCGGCTGTATTACCTTAACGAAATAATTCATCAAAAAAGAGCTGAAGAACCGAAGATAACACTCTATTCCATTTGCTTGGTCGTAGTTCAAAAGGCCACGCCCACCACGGGACGAACTATGAATATTCAAACTAACCCTGCAACAGTTTTTCAAGGAAACTGAATATTACACAACACCGGTACGCATCAGCACGAGTTCCTGAAACTCCGCCCTCTGGAGAGGGGGCTGGGACGAAAAGCTCATTAACATTTAAAGAGATAGCAAAATCGGTGCGTTTTTACACACACTCAAAAATGGGCAACTTCAACATTCTATAATAAATGATCCGCTGGGTATTTTGAGTTAAAACTTCACATACACACTCTGGGGACACCAGAGACTCATTTCACATCTAGTAAAACCATTCGAACAACCTCTCCTTTAACTTTGCCCTAAGACAAAACGATTTGCCCAGGGGAAAATTATAGATTTATAAGACCAAAGATTGGCCTTTAGATATAGCAAAAATGAATTAAATCCCATGTTTAAGCGCCACAGAGACGTCACAACCAGCGATAAATTTCAGACGCACTTGTCCGAGGTGAGGCTGCGTTAGGCGGGGTACGAGCACTCAACGCCCGGTGATCGCCTGGAGATCACTTTCCGAAAGCGTCCGAGCAAATTTTCAAATATACGCTATCTTTATTTACCGCATATTTGAACTTAAAACAAATACATTTTCGCCTGAACAACTCTTAAAACTAATTTTCATGACCGAATAACAGTATTATGGGCATTGTACTGCGCAACGCATATGTATAGCTGTCTTAAATCCATATGGACTAGATTTGCTTTAATTAGTTCAGCCAACATTCGCTATTCTGAATGTTGACTGGATTTGAAAATAACCCTTGGTTTAATGTTTTTAAAATATATTTATGCTAACTTAAAATAATATGTCTTCCTAACTAAGCCTGAACAAGAATATTGGTTCAACTTGTATATTTTTGCCCTTCCAACATTTAATTAATTGCCGTTTTTACACTGCATAGTAAATCTCTAAGAATTTAGAACCTAACAAGCTTGTGTGTGGTACTACTTGACAAAATGGCATCGATACATGAAGATGACTGCATAATTTAATTAAAAACAAGTAAACAATAAATAAAGACTTCTAGGCCCAGTTTCAGACAAGACATAGCTTAAGCCCGGAATATGTCTTAGTTAAATTAGGATATTTAAGTCGCATTTATGAAAATGCTTTAGACAAAAACACTGGTGTGCATCTTGAGACAAAACAATTGCACTGATATATTTTAAGATATGCAAGGGCAAGTTGTTTTTAGTTAAGACAATTCAAACATTAATTTTAGTCTGGGACTAGGTTTAAGCTTTGTCTGTGAAACCAAGTGTAATACATTTGTGTGTGAAATACTTGATCAACAAAAGAGCAAGCCTAAAGACCTATAGCTGTCTGAAATTTCCACTTGTCCCATTATGTTGTGCACTATTTTGAGTGGTCTGGGCATACTATGGTGAATATCTAATGAAGCACAATAAGAGTGTACAGTCATGTTTACACAATGGCTCAGCAGAAGATGGCAGTATTTCCAGGAGCAGGATAAAACTTTAGGTTAAATCAGGCCTAGTATTTGCTTGTAATTTGAAATGCTACATATCTTAGATTTATATTGTTTAGTTGGCAAATATAGTGGTATAAATAGTTATAAGGTAACGAATAGACAGTTCATGCAAATTATATATATGACTCATAAACTGTGACATATTTGTCACGATGGAGTCATATTCAAAAGTTGTCTTACTGCAAACATTTAAATACTAAAAAGTCAATCTGTGCACAGCAGGTTAATAAACAAAGAGTAAAGATTGGAAATAGCAGAACCACAGTCTTAAACCCATCTTAATTGCATAATTACATTACACCAATGACTAATCGGCTACATATTACTGTATTGAGTTACAAACCCTCAAAAAATATTTTATTGATTTATTAACATACTGCAAAAAACAATCATTACAGAGTTTCATAGTATAAACCTTACAAAGTTCAATTTGTTCACAGTACTGTACAAAAATGTTGTGTCCGCTTGTTTTTTCAACTAAACTATGGCTGTGATGAAGTTTTAAACAATAAATACATTAAATCTGTACTAAAATCTGTTTTTATGATTACTGGTTGATACAAATAGCCTACTGTACATAAAAACGCAATGTCTTTAAACATTTGAAAATCTAGTGACAATTTCAAAAAAACATTGTTGCATCTGTTTCCTTAACATATCAAACAAATACTCAAACGTTAGCTAGATGTCTTTACACTTTGCTTTACACTGAACGTCTTTAAAAGAGCTTTATGTTCCTGAGACATGTAATTCACTAAAAATTACTCAGAAATCTAATAGGCCTAGGCTAATGAAAATATTACAAACATTTCAAATTACATCTGAATGCCACATATAATGAAAGATAGCTATTACAATCAGTTTATAAAAAAAATGGATCTAATATCCCAATCCATCCAGGAAATGTTAAAAACAATGTTTAAACAACACACGAATAGTTCTGTTTAGGCAAATGTATTAGCCTACATTGCGCCTATTTAACAAGGGCACAATCACATGTCTTGTCAGACAACAAATATGAGAAATTGAATGAGATTTTATAAATAAAGATTATATTCTACACTCGTAAAAAAGTGTTAAATGCGTAACGGTGTTGATGACATAGATGAACGATTTTGGTTCTCAAAAGAACCTTTTAGTCAGAGATTTCCTGTCTTACCTTTTGATAACCTGCCGAACCTTTCCCATCATTAAAAAAAAACCTTTTGTGCAACGGATGTTTGTTAAAGACCTTTTAGGAACATTTGTTTTTAAGAGTGCGTTATATTCTATTATCTCGGCCTTCTCTGCTCCATTCCATTCGGAAGAAATCCCGCGATAATGGGAACCGGCCATATGAGGGCAGCGACGCTCCATATTATTATGACTAAGGTCATGAAACAAGCCACCAGAGTGGACTCTATGGGTTTGCGATTTAGCCTCCAGCTCCTGTCCCCCTTCAGCTCATCAAGAGAAAAATCCAGACAGCAGAAATGGACGGAGTCGCCCATCTGTTGACCCTCTGACCTGCCTCGCCTGAATCTTCTGTATCTGGACAGACCGCATCCAACGCACAGTCTGAACTCCTGCTGCGCACCCGTGACGCCCAGGTGCTCGATGTACACCGGAGAGATCGCCCGGTTAAAGGCGGCGGAGAAGAACGCCTTGCCATGGTTGTTGGTGGTGTAAATGAGCACGTCGCACTGGAAACCAAAGTTGCTGTCCCACCGCGCCACGAGTTTGGTGGGAAGCCTCTCCACGCTCACGTTGCACTGCGAGGACGCATCGGTCTCCTCCACGGACCTCTTTGAGAAGCCGACGTCCACCTCCAGGCTGGGTAGGAATGTGTTGGAGGAGTTGATGGGTGGAAGAAGGAGATCTTCGTCGCTCCAGCTGTGGGAACAGCGCGCGGGAGCAGTCAGAGACAGCAGGAGTGCGATGGAGATGCTCAGCATGGCAGGGCACACGGTTTTCCCAGTCTCATGGTCACGTCACATTCGCTTTTCAGTTTGGGGACTTAAAAAGCCTGGTGTTTGCTGAACATTTCGTCTTATTAGTTCGATCAGATACACACTCTTTATTCATCTGTCCTGTGCGTTTCTATGTGTTGCCTCTACGTAGAGACAGTAAGAAGTGACCAAGCGCACGGTGGCGCGTCACTGCTTCAGTCTGCGCGTCCTCACTGTGACTGTCTGAGGCAGTTTCATTTAGTTCTGCTTCTTCGACTCACTGCTTCGTCTGTGTGTTAGAGATGGTCGTATGCAAATGGATGATGAATGATCACTGTGACCAGAGTCAGAGTCGCTTTCTGTGAATATAATGTTCAAGATATCAGGAAGATAGTTGCACACAGCACGTGCAAAACATTGTAATGGTTAACGTCATAATATAGAGTTATCAAGATATATGTTAATGTATCAAACCCGTTACATTTTGTATTCTAGTGTTTAACACACAGGTAGCCTATCAATTTGGCTTATTGTTGTAAATCGGGCAGTCGTGGTCTAATGGTTAGAGAGTCAGACTCGTGACCAGAAGGTTGCCGGTTCGATCCCCAGGGCCGGCGGGTAACGACTGAGGTGCCCAACGACTTGAGCAAGGCACCTTACCCCTACTTGCTTCCTGGGTGCTGCAGTGATAGCTGCCCACTGCTCCGGGTGTACGTGTGTTCACCACTTGCTGTGCGTGTGTTCACTACTCTCTGGATGGGTTAAATGCAGAGTCACATTTCGGGTATGGGTCACCATACTTGACAAATAATTTAATTATATATATATATATTATAAATGTAATTATGAGGCCCTATTGGGTCTTTTGGACTGTATGTAATGTTACTATATGTAAAATAACTTATTCAAGAAAGCACTAAATAAAAAGCAAATGCAATTATTATGATCCCTTTTACTTTTTAAATGTTTCTGCAAGTGATAGGTTATAAGCTTATGACGCACTAAATAAAAGTACAAACGCCACTGTATACTGTATGCAAGAAAGCAAATAAAACTGCTGGCCGAAGTCTGAGCAGTTTGTCTTGTGATCAATGAGAGGCCCATAACATGAATGTGTGTTTGTTGGGCTTAAAAAAATATTGTTTATTGTACTTAAACTGGTGATAAGAATGTGACTAAAGGGAAGTAGGCATATTTGGAGATTTGATAGATTGTACATAAAGTCAACGACATCATAAATGCTCCAAGTAAATAATCATGCATAATTAACAACAATAATTTTCCGGAACTTTTTTGAAATCTCCTCAGCATACTGTATATTCATTTGAGCATTTCCATCAATATTGCATTATGTTAGCAGTTCACTGACTTTGAAGTGCATACAAGTATTTTAACATGAAAAAAAAGTGGCTGAACTGGGTTGAGAAGATGAAAGGTGAGCATTACCATACTCATGGATTGCTATTGAAAATTCATCATTTTGAGTCTGGGCCTTAATTAAAATAGTTTGTCTCTCACTTGACACTCGCTCGAGGCAAGATAAGACCCACCTGGTGAAAAATAGTATCTTGAGGGGAGAATCTAACCAAATATGAATGTATTTTTGGACACATTCATTTTTGGTCGCATGCATAACAATAAAAATGTGCCAAGTAAAATTCACACAGGACAATCTTTACAATTCGCTTTACCAATATGTCTAAGTGGTTTTCTGAGGAATATTTACATGTATAAACAAAGTTCTTTAATGTTGTTTAAATGGCTTAATTAGTGCTGGAACACTGCCTTCTGTTTGATGTGAGGGCCAACGTGTGGCATACAGACATTATAGCCTTCCATTTACACCTGAAAGAGGAACTCCCGTGCCATGCCATGCTGGTTTTTAAAGCAGAACTGATTATTCATCCTCGCACTTTTCCGTTTCTTTTCTCTCATACAAACGCCCTCCAAATTCCCAAATACTGACCCCCTGAAATAAAATATGCTGCATGCAGTGTGGCAGCGAACAGATGAAAATGTAAATGACTTTCTTGTTCATTAATTATGCTGTAAAAATGTAAATTGCTCCAGTGCCAAAAATGCTAATGGGACGGAGATAAAAGCCTCTTGTGTCAAAGGAGAAAGTATGAAGGATTCACTAGGCCTATATTTCTTTTATTTTCAAAAACTGAAAAAGACGTTTTAGTGGCTTTTCGTTTGGCTGTCTGAGCAATGCTCTACTCTTTCAAAGCAAAGAAACACATCTATACCTGACTTAGTGTAATTAGTTATGGGCTGTCAAGCTTTTTTCATCCCTTCCTTTCAAGTTCCTGACTCTGGAAGTTTCATTGATTCCTAGTCTTGCATGTTATTCATGCCACTAATGGCAAATTGTTCCACTGTCTCCATCACCACAGAAAGCAGATGACCTCTGCCACTGCCAGTCCCATGCACGGCTACATTCAGAAGAACTGAAAGTTTTTTTTTTTTTTTTATTGGGAACAATTATATACAAGAACATATGTATTGTAATGGTCCTGCTGTAGGCTAAATGTAACTATGGGACTTTTCGTTTCTTTTATTACCAGCCAGGCAAGCTAAGAAACTCATAGTGTTGATTTAAAGTGTCATTTATGTCCATTGCACGAATGGCATGAGACCCAGAAGATTTAGGCTTAGCATAGCAAACACCACAAATCATTGTTTCTAAACTTTTTTCTCTTTCAGAATGGCACATCCCAGTCCCCTCAAACAAAGTGAACATGGTATTGAACGTACCACAGAGTTTAGATTCAGGAACTTATGAGTGGGTTACTTAAAAACATTTGGTTATATACAGTACAGTATTGCCATCTCTGTTTAGTTTTTTAACTTTATATAGATATGAGAGTGGAGAGTGGGGCAGGAAATTATGGGATGAGAAAGAGGGAAACAGAAGCCGGGAAAGGACCACGAGCTGGGCCTTAAACTCGGGTCGCCCGAAGCTGCACAACATGTTGGCGCACAGTCCACTGGATCACTGGCGCTGACAAAATTGAGAAGATTTTTAGGTGGACTGAAGTCATACAACATTGGAATGACATTCCGTGAAATCAATGCAATAGCTCAACTAATAAACTGTTGCTCAATAATGGATTCTTGATCAATAACTGATGCATTGTAATCTATTCTAATTACAAAATGTAATAACTTGTTCCACCTTTGAAAAATCATTTTCTTTTTTGGACCAACATTCTAAAAGTTGGAACATGAACCTTACTGACAAGCTGAAAAGAGAGCTGAAAAATTGGACGCTTTATAACTGGCAAGCATCAAGGCAGACTCTGTTGATCTCAAAACAGAGAAGCAGAGAAAAGCAAGGTATGGCACAGAAGCCTCGAGACGTGTCCCCTTGTGTACACCAGCTTTTTCTCGCGTCCTGGAGACAGTCAAATGATGAAGATTCTAATTAGTAATACTCATTAATGAGAAGCAGGAAGGAGAAAGGGCAGAGAGATGATGTGCTGTGTTCACAGGGGAGTGATGGAGCTGTCAGCATGATAAACCACAGGACTCGTGACAAGAAACATCAAAAACACTGATTGTAGTTCACACAACTGTCAAACACTATAACCAAAGCATGCTATTTTATGTTGGGAAATAAATAAATCAAACATGTTATTAAAGTCATATTGAATAAATATAATTTGACAAGAAACAATGAGATTCAATTGGTTAGTTTTAGTCCTGATATGAACTTAGGGCATTGGTTAAGTCAGAATTAAGCACGTCATTCCCCTCAAACAAACAAAGCAATGTGTTAAATAATCGTTTAATAATATATGTCTCTGTACCTATTATAAAAATATTTTTTAATCTAAAAGAAACACCGTACACACGTTTTATATGGGTTTGCTATGACTGCATGAGATTTTAACTCATTGTTAAGAAGATCTTCCAGTCAGAAAGCTAACTGGTTATACAGTAATTACACCAAATTCCCATTTCCCTGTTCCGGTCGCTTATTGACATCTCCTGTTGGGTCCAGGCCATCTGTGTGATTTTCACACTGATGAATGATGCTCAAGATGTGCCTCAGGCTCTGTAGAAAGACGTCAGAATCTGGGATAATTTTTTTCTTCCCCATCACATTTTGGGGCTTACACACTTTATAGCGGTGGGGTTTTTTTTGTATAGCCTATAATTATATTATAATTACAGAATCGCCTCAGCATTGGAATCAATAGTAATGTTGTCTGACATAGAAATAAAGTGAGTAATAGTCTTCTCATCTTCTTTTGATTTTTAGGCTTTGAATGGTTTCCTTCCTTCTTGTTCATGCCTCTACAAAGGGATGTCAGAAAATTTAAGAGTTATCATAGTTAATGACTATTATATGACTATAATTTTATTATTCAAGAGTTCATAAGATCTAGCCATTTCAGGCTGACACTTTATTTATTATTGTTAATGGTATCTTGAGATATTAAGGAAAATCTTTCAAAATGGACTCTAAAATGATCAAATGTGGTGCTGAGATTGCTAGCAAAGTCATATTGCCAACATATTGATTTGACTAAACAGTGACCGTACAGTAGAGAAGCAGCTCAGTTGAATTAATTTGGTGTGAAATGGAGCCCGTATTCTCCACAAATCTAAGGGTGCGTTTACACTTGGCATTAACATGCGATCTCGGTGATCCGAACAAGCAGATCGGATCTTCAGACAATCAAGACACAGCGCGTTTACACTTGTCAACAAGTGGCTTCCACATCTGGATAACTGATCGGATCTCTATAGTTTCCCGCCCATTATTTTAATAAGCCTGCAATTTAAAAATAGCCCCGGTGCGGGGACATTTCACACAACACCTATAACGGGGAGGATGAGCATGTCACAGATTTGATACGCAGCCATGTTAAACTCGAGGCAGCGGTGGGTAGTAAACCGCGGTTAAAACGATTAATGATCTTATATGTGAAAGTATAAGCAGAGGACGTTTGTAAAATGACACAAGCTTGTACTTGAGCTGTGGCGGGTTTCACTCGCACGCGCACACACACACACAGACTCTAACGGTGTTTTTAAACACATCATTTGTTTATTCATGNTCGCTTAAAAAGAGAAACGGTTAGCACACAAGACAAACCAGAGGCAAGATGATATTCCACAGTGTAAACAGAAAGCAAGCTAACACGCTATTGCTATGCTAACGGCGTTAAGTTAACTATCACTTTTGGTTTAGAATCTTCAAGTAGATAACAAGAACAGGGTTATTGAGATATCAGGATAAGTTAGCAACGACAATAAAATACAATAATATTAGAGCGAAGTGGTAAAAGCACTGATACAAACAAGCCGCCGGCAGCGATGCAGGAAACAGGAAACAGGACCTCAGTTGCACTTACACTACATATTCACAACATTCTGTAACGTATTTAAATAATAATAACAATGTTCTAATTAGTTGAATTTTCTATAATATTACTAGTTGTAATACTGTTGGGATAACTTTTGGTCAGACATTAAAGGTACGGTTTGCCCAAAAAAGTCTTCATTTACTCACCCTCAAGTTGTTCCAAATCTGTATAAATTTCTTTCTTCCAATGAACAGAGAAATACATTTGGAAGAATGCCTGTAACCACACAGTTATTGGACACTATTGACTACCATATTAAGAAAAATTACAATCTTAGTCAAAAGTGCCCCAGAACTGTTTGTTTTCCTAAATTCTTCAAAGTGTCTTTTGTGTTGAACAGAAAAAACAAATGTTTCCTACTATGGCAGTAGCACGGTTTTGAGGGGGACTCGATTTCTCATGACACTGCTCCATAAGTACTCTTATATCAAACATATAGTTTTTCTTAGAGGTCGACCGATATGGGTTTTTCTCTGGCCGATGCCGATATTTAGAAATTAGACCAGCCGATGGCCGAAATACGAGGCTGATTTTTTTTACCTATATGTTTGGACGATTTTCTTTTTTCCACATTCATGTCATAAAATCGTCTTGGTTACGGATGTAACCTCAGTTCCCTGATGGAGGGAACGAGACGTTGTGTCGAGCCGACAGATGGGGTTCGCTCTTGAGAACCTATCAACTTCTGACTAGTATAGAAAAGGCCAATGAAATTGGCGAATGAAATTTGCATGCCGGACTCCACCCCCGGATATCCAGGTATAAAAGGGAGACGGCGTGCTGCATTCATTCACTTTTTGGTCTGAGGAGCCTGAGCATCCCTCGACCACTGCGGCGGGCGGCCAGCGTTGTGGCAAGAAGGACACAACGTCTCGTTCCCTCCATCAGGGAACTGAGGTTACATCCGTAACCAAGACGTTCCCTTTCTGTCGGTCTCTCGACGTTGTGTCGAGCCGACAGATGGGGTTCCAATGGAAAACACCACAGCGCTGTGCCGCGTCACAATCTGTAGTGACGCTGACTGGCCTGGGCGAGTCAGACGTGAGCACTAGCGCGAAATTGAAACCCTCCAGTGGAGAGGTAGGGGGTCCCAGAGCTTTTGAAGAAAAGGTGGGAAGCCCCTGCCACCGGCCGTCACAGGCAGAGGTCTTGATTCTCTAACAACGAGAAGCCGCCTGGCACCATAAGGGCCACTGGGTAAGCATTATTCCCCCCTGGGGGAAAAACGCTACAGAGACCACTACCTACCATAGGGAGGAATTAGTGGAGACATCACATGGTCTCACCATCAGGGGAGAACTCATGGGAAAATGTGCGGACTGAAGGAGTTAACCGCAAGGTGGAAGTCCACCTAGGGAGGTCATGGGTTGCCGAGGTGGGAACCATTCATGAAGATACATCAGACGGAACCGCCCATGGGGGGTTGCCACGTCTGGAGCACTAGGTCCGGTTAGAGCCATGTGGTAGATACCTCAACTGTTCCCTGGCCTAAGGGGGCAGGGCTGCTCTGCCCAGCCTGCCCCCAGGAAGGTGCTTAGTGATGGATGGAATGCCTATTCTTTACCCAGTGGGGAAAGAAGGGAGGCGTAAATAGCCGCTGATCCCCCTAGAGGAAGGGGGAAGGGCTTTCGCAGGCGTACGCGTTGCCCTGCAGGACGCGGGCTGAGACTGGTTCCACGTGTAGATATTAGAACCTCGCAAAGGTGTTGGGCGTAGCTCAACCCGCAGCGCTGCAGATGTCCTAGATAATGATGTCCTATAATAACTCATAGATAATGGGATAATGAATAAGGCCACAAGGGGCCAGGGCTAACACGCAAGACAGGAGAGCACAAGGCATAATCAATGGCCATGTGCTTACAACACAAACATAAGTGGGGCTGTCATGATCCCGTCGGCCAGAACAAGAGATACAGCTGCTTGGAAGGCGGGACCATGACAGTAGGGTACAAGATAGTAGTCTAATTCATAGTAATATTACATTGCTCAAAACTTTTAAGCACCTTCTCAAACTGTTCTGAAGCATGCTTTTTGTTTATGTTTGTCGCAGATTCTGCTATTAGTCAAATGGTCATAATCTAAGTGAAAGCAAAAATAACTGCGTTTTTAGTTATAATTAGCTTTTAGCCTTTTTCTATTTTATAGGACAGTAGGAAGCCTGACATTAAAGTAGACGTTCTTGTTGTCGAATGCGTTTAAACAGCCACAAAAGACCGCCTACGAACATAATGCGTAAACAAGGGGAAACAACAAGTCAGGATTTAAACTTTGGTTGAAGACTTAAAAGTTTGGTTTAATGGTGAAAAACGTACCAAGCAAGCAGAATGTTTTCTCTCCATTTCAGATTTCTAACACACAGTTTACATTGTTCAGCGTGTCTCGCGGCTGTCAGAGTAGAAATAAAAACTGCTTCTCTCTGTATGTTTATCTGCCCCTGTCGCGTTCATATGTAAATTGTGTGCACTTATTTCATCCTTTTGATAGAAAGATCGAACAAAACACATCTTAATACCAAGTATAAACAGAGTCCGACTCACAGACACATTTAAGCAGGAAAGTTAACGTGCACGTTTTAGCCAGAAGTTTCGTCTTTTAACAAGGCATGGCAGCAGAGTGTGAGTTGCTCCGTCTCACACGCAGCCTCAGAGGGAGAGAAATGATCCGGTACAGAAACAGTATTGATAACGTCAGAGTTTATCTAGCTATACAATGCAGACTACAGTAATAATTTAGCCGCTGGGCTCATCGCCAGGTTTTGGTACCCGTGCATACATGTAGCCTAAACTATGTGATTGAAGGCTCGCTAACTATGAGTTCCAAAAGGTTACTCGCATTCTCAAGTAGCATCATATTTAATCAATGAAATATACAAGGCTAGATTAAGAACGAAGGATAAAAAGAATTTAAGTCTTACCGCTTTCTTGCGAAGTTATCGGGTAGTTAAAAAGTTAGCAGGCAGAGGGGGACATCACAGTGTTATGCCGGTGGTAGTCTGTTTGCTGCAAGAGGCAGCATCGCGTGTTCCACAACAACGCTTAGATGCTCACAGATTCACCTTGCCTGTTAATCGGCCTAATTTGCGCACAATCGGCTGATGCCGATTAATTAAAAAATCCCCAAAATCGGCCTGATTAATCGGCCGGCCGATCAATCTGTCGACCTCTAGCTTTTCTAGCCTGTAACTTTTTCTGAGCAGCTCTTTTGCCACCCCATCCCATTTTTGTTTACACACCCACTGGAAGCCAAACATTGTGGAGGAATAAATCTTATGTTCAGCTGTGGTAAAGTAAAACAAGTCCTAAAATATACGCAAAAATCAAATTATACTCCACTATGTGTTTATTCAGAAAGACCATTCAGGATTATAACCCAGGTCACTGTGATTTCATTTCAAGAATCTTGCCTATTAACATATTGTGAATGTTTTTGATCTGGCCATCCGCAACTCTGTTATCAGTTGGCTGTTGTTTGAGACACACATACATGCTATACACTCATTCTACCTGCTGTCATCTCACAGGGTGCTGCTGAGCTGTTGCAGCAAAAAGTTGAGCGGCTGAATGAGGTTGCTCATCAGAACCACACACGCACACACACATCTGGCCTCCTTTTTGACACTCGCTGCAGGTATCTGTTCTCTCAGGCCTGGTGCCAGCATGTCCAATTCACACCTCACACAGTTCCCCTTCAGTGTGTGTGTGTGTGTGTGTGTGTGTGTGTGTGTGTGTGTGTGTGTGTGCGTGTGCGTGTGCGTGCGCGTGCGCGTGCGCGAGAGAGAGAGAGAGAGAGAGAGAGAGAGAGAGAGAGAGAGAGAGAGAGAGAGAGAGAGAGAGAGAGAGAGACTCTCTTTCTCTCTTTCTCTCTCCCTCACTCATAGCATTTTTAATCCATCTGTCTTTCTCTTTGTTTCTCTGTGTTTATTTCTTCCATTCATCATTTTCAGCTACACCCGGAGGGCACACAGCATGGCCACAACTGCCTAGTTTAAGCCTTGTAACGATGCCAATTTAGCAATTAAGGGCCAAACAACCTGAGCACTCCCCCCCAGTCACCCCGTCTGTGCCAGCTTTGTGCCCGCTCTGGTCACTCCGCTCTCTTTACTCTCACTGCCGACTGGGGGAGCATCAGCGGCTGCTGGACCAAAATAGTCATCTGACTAAACACTGCACACACTGGCTCACGATCAGGGAGGAAACAAGCTCATTAGCCTGACATAAGCCTTAATTACTTCAGCTGCTGATTCCAGATCAGTGTGAAACGACACCGAAGATAGATATGTAGGAGTGATATCATATGGGAGTTGATTGGCATGTGATGAACTGTCAGAGGGTAAATGCAGTGGTTCAGCTGGGTTATGATCCACAGGATCTCTGAAAAGTACAACGGTTATATACGGTGACTGTAGCGACGATGTCCCCCCTTGCAGTAAAAATAGCAATATCTGTCTGTTAGTTAGATTTAACATAAATGAATCCATACTACTAATATTTATCTGAATAATTTGCTACAAAAAATAGAGCATATAACATTCTGGGAGAATGCATTTGATGATATACTGCATGGTTCCTACTACTCGTAGGTTGCTCTTTCAAAGCTCTCAGTATCATATTAGTGGCTGATGTTTTTCCTAAAATTGCTTGGCAGACATAAAAACACAAACAAATTTTCGAAATACATGATGTGTAAAATTAATGTAGATTGCAAAGGTAAATTTGATGAGAAATGTTTGAGTTCATTTTGAAATACTATTGACTTTTGATAACACACTTGGAAATTCTTTGGAACTTGGAAGTTCAGTTTGTAGCTTTCAGTTTGAGATCTCTTCTGAAACTCCAATGGAGCCATTTGTGAGATTTATTGTGAGATATATTTCTAAGGAGAAATATCTGAGATGCAGAAGTCTTGAAGAGTAACTATTACAATGTCCTTAAAATTACATTTCATGCAGTGTGTAATGTTGCTGTGTGCGAATGTAAGTAGTCTGCCAAGTTGTAAAGCCGAATGTGAACGAACAACAAAGTTATTGGCTTGGGAAAAAAGTAAAGTCTGATAGTTCAGATGGTCTAGTCTGCTGTGATTGGTCTACCGCGTGCAGTGTCGCAAATGGAACATAGGTGGCATTACAAGGAGTGAAGCAAATCTGACCCGGAACTGAAATTAGAACGACAGACTATTAATTGATTCGAATGTTTTTTTTTTGTCCCACGGCGCGGTGACACAGGCCTGCACTTATAAGTGTTGTAGGTATTAGATGTTTTTTGGTATGACAGCTGAACTTCAAGGAATTTAAACAGGCGCATAATTTAAAACATGCATTCATAACATAGTGCAGCACTTTGTATAACGATTGGCTCATAATCATAATGAATGAAGTACGCGGGGCTGATTTAAACACATATGAGCCGCTCTTGTGATACCATAAGCGAATTGGTCTGCGCACAGCGCGTAGAGTTACATCTAAACATAACGAACATTACGATGCATTCTATTGTGCTGAGAAAGATGCTTTGTTTATGTTTTTCTAAAAGCAGTCACGTGGTATGATATAGCGTGCTCGGGTGCGGATGGTAATGTACAGTGTAGAGCAGAGTCATAGGCTGTAGTCAGTCCACCATGTCGAGTCCAAGAACAGTCAAGACCAGGGACTGTCGAGACGGTCAGTCGAGTCGCAAGAGGTTCGGTCAAGTCAAGAGATAATTGAGACAGTCAAGAGAGACAGAAAAAAATCATGACTACAAGACCACATAGTTAACTATTGATAATTTATGTGATGCAAGAGACAGCATATCTTCCATTCTAAGATAATCATTTTCATTATTGTTTGTAATGATCAAAAAGCAGATAAAATAAGGTCATTTTATTTTTACTATATAGGTATAGCACTAAAGTCACAAAGCCGAAGTGTAACTGTTTATTACTTTTTTAAGGAACTTTTTTATCAGCCCTCCTAACAGCAAAGTTGTGCAGCAATGAACACTTTTGTGCGTGTGTGTGCGTGCGTGTGCGCGCCTGCCCGTGCACGTGCGCGTTCGATAGAGGAGCCGCTAGAGAGAGCAGAGGCTCCACGGGTCGTTTATAAGCACGTTCATAAGCACGTCGGTGCCCATCCTTAAATAACATGTTCATCACAATGACAATAAAAATACGATCAATCTTATCTTTAAGCCCTACTTTCCAAACTTTCTAAAATACTCAAATGCAATGCTAACTCTGAAACATGGCATTAACTTACCTCTCTTTGTGATGCCTTTGCGGGTGTCTTACGAAATTGGATGTTGTCCCACATGTTTCGGGGAAAGTTTTGTTGCAAAAAGTTTCCTTTTAAGCGCACTGTCGATACATTTATTATGGTTTGTAAAAACCAATCTGTATTATGCCGCTGCTCGCTGACATCGTGCCTGATGAATGATTGACGCTGGTTCGCGCCGCGGTAGTGATGTTTCGTTCGTGAACGAATCGTTCATTTTGAACGAATCTTTTAAGTGAACGAATCGTTCTCGTTCACGAAATGCAATGACTCATATTTCTCGTTCACTGAAATCTCTCCCTCGAGCACAGAGCGTCTTGGCTTAAAAGAGTGTCTAAAGCACGAGCCAATGGCGTTCGAGAGTGAGCTTTGACAAAGCATATGTTCGGTTGAATGTACTGAACGAATACGCCCTTCAGTGAACGAGCCTGTGTTTGAGTCTGAACGAGACCCGCTGATTCTCGTTCATGAACGAAATTAACGATCAGTCATCTCGTTCGTAAGTGAACGAAAGGACTCGCTGATTCTCGTTCGTGAACTAGCTGTTACTTCTGCCTCGTAAACGAAATGAAAGATGAGGTCTCTTGTTCAACAAGTACAGAAACGGACACAATGTAAAGATCCTTACGAAAATAATTCAATAATGCAAGCTGATGGTTAAATGTAACAAAGACAAATTAACATTGTCATTTTTATTGCATGGAAAATGTCAAGCCTGTTTACTCAGTTATTGTACTGCAAGCACAGGTGTTTTGTGTGCATTTTGTATCATTTATTGTTCTTTCAAATAAAAACGACTTCATTACGTTTAATTCATGTCATGCACTTCTCTAAAAACTGTAAAACAAAAAAGTATTGGTTAGCTCTCATTCGCGTCACGTCAGCAAATAGCATTCCAGTTCCGGCTGTGAAGGGACGTGTAATTGGTTAGATCTTCCACGAAGGAATACGCCCACGCTGACCAGTCTCTGTTGAGTCTGAACGAGAGCGAGAGAGAGCGAGAGAGAGCGAGATCTCGTTCAGGAACGAATTGAACGAACTGGTACATGTCGTTCATGAACGAAATGAACGAATTGAACGAGAGTGTACAGTGTAGGTCGGTCATTTAGCATGTGAGTCTCGTTCAGCAATCAGCAGAAAGCGGATGCAAAGCGCAGTTACAGGTAGGCTACTTTGCACGCTTGTTTATTTAAAATACATAAACTTTACGTTTAACATAATCCCAGATTTATGAATGTGTAAATGACCAAACAATTAACTTTTTAATTATGCAGAAAAACCTTGTGCGTTGGTCATCTGAATCACTTATTTAGACTTATTTTATTTATTTAATGAGTAGATCAGAGACACACATTTTAATAAAGCCTGTAATCAGTTTATACGTCCATCAATACGTACGTTGACATAACACAACTCTTTTTCGCCACCTGCTGGCGTATTATAGAAATGGTCACTGAACGAATCAGTGAACAAATCTGAACGAATCATTTTGGTGAACGAACTGAAAAAGAACGAATCGCTCAAATGAATCATAATTCCCATCACTACGCCGCGGACGATTCATTCATTCGAACCGGTTCTTTCTTTTTAGTGAACCGGTCGAACCAGTTCAGCTGAATCGTTCCCGTTTAGCGTCTCCCGTAAACACTTAATATCATCCACAAATTAATTCAGTTATTCACTTTCTGGCGTGCATGACAGTCCCGTGGACTTGAACCAATATACCGGAGTTATTTAATTACAACAACAGCACACACTGAACTGAACTGCTGTGTGAAAAGAGAATTTATGAGCACGCGCAGCTCTCGTTCTAGAGTCGAGAGTCGGCAACAGTTTTCGGATCATTAGTCTTCGGATCACAAGAATATTGCTCTATCAATGTTTTGTTTTGAAGGAGTAAATAAAACATATATCGCTGGACTCGGACGAGACCGACTAGAACATTTGCGAGACCAATGACCAAGTCCGAGACGAGTCCGAGTTCAAATACCAACGAGTCCAAGACAAGTCCGAGACGATAAAAAAACGTCTCGAGACCGGACTCGAGTACTACAGCACTAGCAGGTCAGCGGCGGAGTGGGGACAATCGCGCTCCGGCATGTTTCAGGGCACGCTAGAGATACGGGCTCTCCAATGCTTTAGTTTGTTCGTCTGTTAACTTATCAGAGATGCAGAACACAACACAACAACTTTCGGTATTGCACCAGGCACAGTCATCGTCATCATTACAAAGCGCTAAAGCCTGGCTCAGACTACAGGAGTTTTAAAATCCTGACAGATTTCAAATTCTGGTTGCAGCACACACATAAGGAGAATCTTAACAGATTCTCTTATTTAAAATCTTAAACCTGGCTCAGACTACAGGAGTTTTAAAATCCAGAAAGATTAAAAATTCTGGTTGCAGCACGCACATAAGGAGAATCTTGACAGATTCTCTTATTTAAAATCTTAAACAAGCTCACACTCATCAGTGTACAACTAAATTACACATATTTTACATATCCAGAGGATATGCAGTTTTGTAAAAGGAGCTAATAGTAACCGCTTTAATGGGTTTACTATTTTTAGATGTTGACATCACATCTACATTTGAATCTCTTTTTCAAGCACTACAAAAATAGGTTTGCCCTTTGTAAACTTGCATTTATGAATGTGAAATGTCCAGATAAGAAAACGTTGGGGGCCAGGTGAGATCACGTGAAATTAACTTTGCGATGTCCCTTTGTTTACTTCTGTTTCCCGGTGAGATGACGTAAGAGGCGTCCTCTGGTATGATAATCTTAATATTATCCTGTAGTTTGGGTGTCTTAGGATGTTTTTGATGTGCAATTATGAAATAAAAAAACTTCCAATCAAACTTTCTAAATTTTTATTTTTGCACTTGCTACCTTTAGGCTTATTTATAAACACAACTTTACC